>NW_016804402.1:96818-133076 GCF_001698545.2 Rhinopithecus bieti
AGGAAGGGAGGGAGGGAGGGAGGGAGGAAGGAAGGAGGGAAGGAAGGAGGGAAGGAGGGAGGGAGGGAGAGAGGAAGAAAGGAAGGAAGGGAAGTGAAGGGAGGAAGGAAAGGGAGCGAAGGAAGGGGAGGAAGGGAAGGAAAGAAAGAAAGAAGGAAAGAAAGGAGGAAAGGAAGAAAGGAAGAAAGAAATCCATACAAAGCCCCTCCAAATACTGTAGCATGATGGAAAGGCTCATGATCTCCTAACTCAAGTACACTACTGAAATTCACCCATAGATGTAATTGATAGTCCCCATTACTAAGAAAGACACCAGCACATTTGATTGGCCCATATGGATTTCAAATCTTAACCCATCAAAATTACCTAGTTACAAAGTTGACCAATATAAACAATGAAATATAAATTAAAAAATTCAAATAGATAATTGTGGTACATGACTGTGTAGTTCAAATAATTAGTTTTCCAAGCAGTTTTACAGAGCTTTTCGAGATTTTATTGATTAAAATACATGAAAACAGCTGTCACATGGAAAATGAGTAACATCAAACTGTTAAGTTCCAGTAAACAGCAAGTTCTCCTTTCTGTTGATGTTAGGATTTCGTAGATTTCGTAGAATTACTTCAATAATGCAACTTCTATTCTATTTTATATTCTTGTTTATATACTTCATCCTTATTGCTCTATATAATTATATTTAAATTGATCTTTTATTTACAATCACTTCAAAGTGGCATTTTTTCTTTATGGCATAATTTGTGAAATTCCTACTCTACGTTATTTGCCTTTTGTTTATTAGAAGTGAAACTCTGAAAGATATAGCTATGAAGACTTACAACTCAGATTTGTGCTGTTTCTCTTCAATCGTTCTACTTTCCCACTAAATCCCACTTTAACTGCAAACCCAAAATGCTCATGCTTTCTGCCTTCACAAAGGATAAGAGAATAGAAAAATCTTAGTCACTTAACTATGACACTAGTAATTTGGTTTATAAGCATCTGATAGAGATGCTTGGAAAAGAGCAAATCATCATCATACAGACCTACAAAAGTAACACATACCACAGAGCTTTTCCATAAGAATATATGTGTAAAACATATATTCCAGCCGACAACCTTAAAGAGAGGTAGTGCTACACTCTAGCCTTTGGTTAGAAACTGCGCAAGACCTATAGCCAACACCAATTGAGGAACCAATATAATTTTCACTCTCCCCTTGCCGTCTTCAAAGCAACAGCAATTCAGCACATGAGAAAAAACAACAGCCGGTGCAAAGTTCTTAGGGTCTGGCCCAGCAGGGGAGGTAGAAGCAAAAAGTCATGTCAACAACAACAACAATGAAAACATTTTAAAAAGCTTTGATGAATAGCCTCAGTACCAAAGGCAAGCCCCGCTGTTCATGCCTTAACAACCGGACAAAAAGAGCAACCTCATTTACGCACACTAGTTCAATGCCAAAGGCAGAGAAGTGAGGAGACAATGTAAGTCTTAGGGGAAGCGTTGCAGTTGACAGCATTATTATTGCATCTATTCCACACTAAAAAATAGTTACCGACAAATAAGGCTTTCCACTTTTTCTTTTAATATTTCTTTGATTTTCTAAATAATTCATCTTCAGACATAGGCTAACATATGTACATATGTGTGTGTGTGTGTGTATATATATATATATATATTTTTTTTTTTTTTCTTTTAAAATGCTCTGGACAAAAAGCTATTCTCCTAAATCCTAACCTTTTTGTTATCTGAGATGTCTCTGCACTTTACAATGTAAGTATTTAGACATGAGATCTCTGTGGTCTTGCATCCTGAAATAAATTACCATATTTTAGTAAAGCCTCAACTTGACTATTTTTGGATGTAAAATAGGAGTTCATTTTCCGACACCATGAAGAGCCAACTCTGCTTATACATGTTGAATTCAGGTACAGGGAGAAAAGAGAGCTAACAGCTACGGTTCAGTAAAATTGAAAGTTCATTGCCTATTATCTTTCTAATTTTGGTACTAGAAATGATCTGAATGAATGATAGGCAAATAGCTAAGTCTCTTCTAGCTTAGAGTACAGGACTAAAGACTTTAGAATTATTTATAGAGCATTTCAATTTCTTCTTGGCTATTTGAATATTCTCAAGTCTGAGAGAACATTTTGTATAACACACTAACATTAATTGCCTTTCATTATTTAATCTGGCATAAAACTAAGAAGTGGCATTTGTGCCTAAATTGAATTGTTACAAACTTCACCTTGCCCCACTAGTATTTAAATTTCCCCATTAACCTAAAATTGCAAGATATCTCCAAAATAAGGTATGGTTATATGGTTTTACATGAAATCTATGTATAGCAAGCATGCTATTCTTCTCCTAAAAATTATTTGAAACCTCTGACACCTTTCTGTTTCCAACATAATTGGTTTGTCAAGGCCTTTCTCCAGTCTGGCCATTCCCACCCAATCTGTCCCACCTGCCCAGACACACCTTAAGACCTGCTTGCCCCACATCCGCCAGCCTGGCTTCCTGATCCTCCTAGCAACAAAGCTTCCTCTAACCTATCAGCCCCACCAGAAATGAGTCTTCCTTGCCCAACCACCAGATTTTTGCTCTTCATTCTTTAAATGCATACATGTGAATTAAACTTCCTTAAGGATATTTTTTTATAAGCAAATGGAAATAAATATGTGTTATTTTAGTCTCTCTAGCCTTACTAAACTGTGGTCCCACTGGGGCTCAGAACGCGACACCCCAAAATATAACATCTTGGCATAAGCAGAATGGGCACCTTCTGACCTTCTCCTGTCTTTCTCCCGTGAGTTATATAAAGACTCTCTCTTCCCTTCTGCCCTTCAGATCCTCATATGATGGGTGTCCTGCCCTACACTTGGAGGAAAGAAGGAAGATGAAAAAGAACTGCACATTAACAGCCTTGTTAAGTAAACCATTACTATTAGATCATACCCTTTCTAATCCCATTTCTACAAGACTGTCCATTATTCATCAAACTGAAACATACAAATATACACTTTTCCTTGGGTCTTTGGGTCATCATTTCTGAAGCCTCCCACGTCACATAAAACTTTGTTTAAATAGATGTATTATTTCCTGTTGTTAATCTGTTTTTGCTATAGTGTTTCAGCCATGAACTTTATAGTGGGTGGGGAAACGATATTATTTTTTCACCTCTAAAGTTCATATCACCTGAGAGCTTGTTAGAAAGGCAGAATCTCAGGCCCTGCCTCAAACCTAAGGACTCAGAATCTGTATTTATAACACGATCACCAGGTTATCCATCTGCACGATAACATTTGAAAAGCACTATTCTGTATTGCCCAAAACACAAACAAACACACACACAACAGCAGTGACAACACAATTAGGAACTAGATGAGGGAAGGAAGGAAGAAGGAAAAAGGCAAATAGCAAACAAGTTGCTTTCTTTCTAAATTAGGTATTTAATAGAAAATAGTGGTTTTACCTAAAATCTAGGTTGTTTTCATTTAGGTACACACATATTTAAATGTATATTCAAACAATATAGAAAGCACTAGATAATATAATAATATGCCTCAAATGCTGTCATTAATTGAGTTGGTCTAACAGGAGTCACTAATGTTTTCTATAATAAATAACTTACTAATGTCATATATTAAGAGAAATTGCAGGTAAATCGTTTCTCCAATTAAATGACACAAGAATGTTCTTTAGGGAACAATTAATTGTGTCAATAAACTTCACCTATTCATCTCAGTGCAAATTCTTAATAGAATTAATTACTGTCTATTCCCCTGTTATGTAAATTCAATTATTTTAAAATATGATAGGTAATGTATAACAAATGAGCTTTGTGTGTGATTAACATATTGCTTTTATTTAGAATAAACATAATATTATAAAAATAATATTACAGATTCATAGATACTTAGTCACGGAGAAAGTCAATGATGCGCACGACCATGACTGTACCTTAAAATAAAGCCCATAACCTAAAATATAAAGCTCTTCTGGAGAGCAGATAGAAACAAAGGGGTGTGTGTGTGTGTGTGTGTGTTTCTGAGAGAGAGACAGAGAGAGAGAGAGAGAGAGAGAAATATGTGTATTGGGGAGTGGAATCATACCAGTGGATCTAGATATCTAGATGTACTCTAAAATCTGAAGGAAGATAAAGTGAAGTAAAGTAATAACTGATTGATTTTATAAAAATAGCACCTTGATCAAAACACTTTCCCTGATATTGCCCAAAACACAAAAACATCTAAAAATATTGTTTGTATTTAGTATTATCATAATACTGTAGAAAGAAGAATTTGGATAGATGATCAAAATCACGTACCATAGTGTTCATTCATAAGTTTTATAGTAGCTTCATACTACTTTTCTCCTTCATTCTACTTAAAAACCTGCAACAGCTCACTCCATATACAATGTTTAAAGAACATTTAAAACCTTTGGCCTGAACCACGCACCTCCAACATAACCTTGCACTCTTGCATGCCAATACATTCCAACAAAATTTCACAATTTAGGCAAAGTGAAAATGCCTATGGTTTGGTGACTATGGAGGTGATACACCTAGGCAAAAACTCCTCCCATCCAGAGGCCATTTTCAACCAGCAAAATTTTACCTTAAATATTACCCACTTCATAAAACCTTTCTATTCTCCATAGATCCTTCCTTCTAGTTGGGATCTGCTACGAAGAGCTGGAATGACCTTTGCGAGTTTACTTAATTGCTCTGGGTCTTCTTCTCTTCACTGGTAATCTAAAGTGATGAGCCTAGATCTGTACATTTCTAACTTTTATTAATCATATACACTCTAAAATAATTTTTAAAGCTCATACATACTGACTTATATAAGTTGACATATACAATGTTTCCTCTTGAGTGTAAATAATTGAAAATTATATCATTTCTAACATATTGTAAATATTGACATTTTAAAATAAAACAGTTACACTGTTCCTAAATGCACCCAAAGGAATCTAAATACTCCAGTGCTTTGTTACTCAATGTCATCCATATAAAAATAAATGATCAAGTTCTTCTTTACTAGTTAGAATTTTTGTGTTGCTTGCTTTCTGTCCCTTGATTTCATATGTCCAATTAACTCACCCCTTAAAATGTTATGCTAAAGATTTATGTTTTTTTATGCTTGAACATCTCATATTGATCAACCTATCATATATTGTAGTAATCAAATATTGAAACTGAAATTAATAGTTTATTTCTTTTAATTTCCATGCTTTAAGGCTGCAAATTGTCTTCCTAAATTTTCTTACTATAATTATTTTTAGTAAATAACTCAAGAAACCTACTTAAGTATTATATATTTTTAAACTATTTTAATGGAAAGAAAATTTTTACTAGAAATTGATGTTATACTGAGATGAGCTAGGCTTTTTTCCCAGTTAAGATAGATACAACTGATTTTTATTCACTGAAAATCAATTCATTTTGTAGTTTTCATTGTTATAAATGCAAGTACCAGAAAATCTTATTTACATAAATAATTAGGTAGGAATAAAAATAGTTTTTCTCATGTGTCTGTTGGCTGCATGAATATCTTCTTTTGAGAAATGTCTGTTCATATCCTTTCCCCACTTTTTGATGGGGTTGTTTGTTTTTTTCTCGTGTATTTGTTTGAGTTCTTTGTAGATTCTGGATATTAGCCCTTTGTCAGATGAGTAGGTTGCAAAAATTTTCTCCCATTCTGTAGGTTGCCTGTTCACTCTGATGGTAGTTTCTTTTGCTGTGCAAAAGCTCTTTAGTTTAATTAGATCCCATTTGTCAATTTTTGCTTTTGCTGCCGTTGCTTTTGGTGTTTTAGACATGAAGTCCTTGCCCATGCCTATGTCCTGAATGGTACTACCTAGATTTTCTTCTAGGGTTTTTATGGTATTAGGTCTAACATTTAAGTCTCTAATCCATCTTGAATTAATCTTCGTATAAGGGGTAAGGAAAGGATCCAGTCGTCACTCGCCATCAGAGAAATGCAAATCAAAACCACAATGAGATCCCATCTCACACCAGTTAGAATGGCAATCACTTAAGAAGTCAGGAAACAACAGGTGTTGGAGAGGATGTGGAGAAATAGGAACACTTTTACACTGTTGTGGATGTAAACTAGTTTCTACCATTATGGAAAACAGTATGGCAATTCCTTCAAGGATTAGAACTAGATGTACCATATGACCCAGGCCATCCCACTACTGGTATATTACCCAAAGGATTATAAATTATTCTACTTACCAAAGACAACATGTACACGTATGTTTATTTTGCGGCACTACTTCACAATAGCAAAGACTTGAATCAACCCAAATGTCCATCTGTGACAGACTGGATTAAGAAAAATGTGGCACATATACACCATGGAATACTAGCAGCCATAAAGAAGATGAGTTTGCGTCCTTTGTAGGGACATGGATGCAGCTGGGAAACCATTCATTCTAGAAACTATCACAAGAACAGAAAACCAAAACACCGCATGTTCTCACTCATAGGGTGGGAACTGAACAATGAGATCACTTCTGACTACGGGAAAGGGGAACATCACGCACGGGCCTACATGGGAGGGGGAGGGGGAGGAGGGAGGGCTTGGCATTGGGGAGTTATACAAGATATAAATGATGAATTGATGGGTGCTGACGATGAATGAGGATGGTGCCAGCACACCAAACAATTGCATAAGTATACATTATGTAACAAACCTGCACGTTATGCACATGTACCCTAGAACTTAAAGTATATAATAATAAAAAAAAAAGAATAAAGATTAAAGCATGGCCTAATGCAAAGTTTATAAAATTAAAACATTTAATATCTGATCCATTTCTGAATACATAATTTTTTCCCCCTGGTTTCCGGTGTGAAATAATCATTAAAAAAAAAAATAGTTTTTCTATAGCAGTGTGAATTCTTCAAACTTGAGTTATATGCTGAATTCCAGAGTAATTTATCACTAAAGTGATTTTTAACTTTTTTATTCACTGACGACTTTCATAAGTCTTTCTTCAATTTGAATCAGAGCCAAGAACGGATACCACTTGACCTGAAAAAGTAATTTGATTCACATTCATTCACATTCTTAACACAATTTAAAATTTCCTTTTGATAGCACTTACATCCTATGAACAAAGCATCTTAGTAAGATTTCAGAAAATGAGAAGAATGTTTTCTTTAGAAAATAGGGGAAGGGGTGGCCGGGCTAGGTGGCTCAAGCCTGTAATCCCAGCACTTTGGGAGGCCGAATAGGGCGGATCACGAGGTCAGGAGATCGAGACCATCCATTTCCATTAAACCACAAATGTTCATGTACTCCCTTGGAAAGTCTCTGTTAATCTTTAGTTTATATGTACTTCAGCCTGAAAACTGCTGCCCTATGGGTTTCAGAAAACTTTTAAAAAATGTTTTTATTCTTGGTTATCAATATCAAGTGTATGTTTCCATTCATATAGTCCTTACATACTTCTTTGGTATGTTTATGGGTTCCTCACCCATTAGATTTATGCATCTAGAGCACATTTTTCATAGGTGTTACATCTTACACAGTGTTTTGTATAATGCCTTAAACTTAATGGTTAGTCAATGTGTATATATAAAATTAACAATTCCTAAAATCGTGACTGCATATAGCATTTATCTTTCCAAATTTATGCCATATGATAGTGTATCTAATCAGTCTATACACAAAATTTTATGTAAATCAACATGACATTGTTATTATGCTTCTCCATATTCATTCCCTAACATGTTGAATGAAAAGAGCACTACGCATAATGAAGTTGTAGATATACTATATTTATTAGCCCTGTATGTGAATACCAGGAAATTAATCCTCTCTAACTGTGCTGGCAGGCTTTCCCATTCCTATTTTGTCCAATTTTTTCAAAGGAACACCATATCACAGGCAAGTTTCCATCTTCAATATTCAGTTTTCTCTTCTGCTTTTGTGAACACTTAAATACACATTGCCAATTATACACACTCTCTCCGTGACTGTCAACCCATGGATGAAAAAGTTTTCAGCAGAAACTGTTTTTCTTATTGTTTAACAGTGAATCTGAGTAGGCATTTTATCTGGGGACCATGTGTCTAAGAGAGTAGTCATTTCTAACTAAGAATACCAAAGTCAAAGTTACAGCAAATCTACCCTGCAATGTTATCACACATGCCAAACATAATATTGAACTACCAACAAAACGACTGTGTTATGCACAATACACTATAATTAACCTTGTAAATTCGCTGTACATAGAGCTCTAACATACATGTGCCTTGGTGAAAGGAACCACAGTGCTGAAAGTAAATGTGAAATTTGCCAAATGAATTTTTGGAAGCTTAAGTCATTTGACCTTTCCAGTTTAAACAACCTAATATAAGAGTGAGTCATTCTTGGACATGGAACATTACAAATAAACTGCCCAAAATAATAGCCATCATGTTCTAGGATATCCTTACTCTGAATTATTATAGTAAATTTCCCTGAAGTATTAAAATTAATAAAAATAATAATATTCAACCTTCTGAAATCACAGGTGAAGCTATGAATCAATCACCCTCCAGTACCTAAGTATGCACAAATAGAGGGCTCACTAGTTGTTCCTGGATACGTACAAGGTAATCGAGAAATTTTGCCCCACATTCCAGGATTTACATTTATACCATGACTTATATATACATGTTTTCCATAATGTGTTAAACACTGACTTAAATATTCAGTCTCTCATAACGTATAAGTTCTTTACTTCCATTTAATATTTACTCAAGAAACACACAGGAAATGCATGATTCATCCATGAGGTATCAGAGAACTGTAAGTGATCTCTTGGGCCTAGATCCTCAATATCTGAACAAGACTACCTCCCACATCTGAAGTCAATTTTCAGAACCTCCAAGAGAGTAACTGTTATTTGTTTCTCAAAGAAATTTTGAAATAATTCACATAAAAAATGATTAAACATTTTGCAGTCATAATATGTTTCCCAACGTGAGAACTTTGGTCTATTTACAGAAAAAAAGCAAAAATAAAAAGTAAACATAGAAATGACATGTTTAAAGTATAAAAATATGAATACACATGCCATTCAGGACAGTGACTGATTATATACCTGACTGAACGCTTGCATATAAAATTGATGGACTCCTGAGGAACAAGTCTTCACTGATTTTTCTCTTTTGACTATGTTTAACTAAATTTATTGTGTAAGGTGTATGTGCTCTCTGTCTGCCTCAAAATGTCTTCTGATTTCCTACCTATTCATAGCCGCATCACCATCTATACTTTATACTTAAAATCTTATACAAAGGAATGCATATGAAGGATTTTAGTGTGATTAAGTCTCAGTAATCATGACTAAGCTTCAAACTTCATGACATTTGCAAAGTGGCTAATTATCTGGTGCTGAATAAGAACTGGTTTTCTACATGAAAAAAAAAAAAAAAAAACACTGTCACAGCAAGATAATTCAGAATTTATAAGGAATTCAGAATGCTATGACATGCCTTGTTTTAAAAGAAACAATCCTGAACCATGTTAGACAGACCATCAAAACCGATTACTGAACCAAGTAAAGTTATTTAATTCTGAAAACCTATCCAATCATGGATCAGTTGAAGTTCTAAATATAATTAAGAATTGAAAATCTCTTAAATTAGAGTGCAGAAATACTGCATGTTATGACAAATTGTATACTGTTTAGTTAAATTTTATTTTGTTTATTTTGGTATTTTAGTTGACATATAATAAACCTTCAGTTCTCTAGATTCCTGGAACTTTTAGGAAAAAAACTTTCTAGATAGCTAATGTTTCCCCATAGTAAGGATTTATTCCTCTTATGATAAGCCTAACACTTATAAAGTACTTGTTAGGTGCCAGGACCTGTGTTGAACATTTTAAAAACATGATGTCACTTTATTCTCTCAATGGCACTACTAAGGAGATGCTATTGTTGTCTCTTGTTATCTCCAATTTATATGTGAGGAAACTGGGACCCAGAATGATTACACAGTTTGTCCACAGCCCCATAGGGAATAAGAGGTAGAGCCAAGATAAACCCCAGGACCTTTGATTTATACCACTTATACTGATTAAAGCAACGACGTTTCTAATCTTTGTTTTCCATGGAGGAAATATAAAATATATTATATAATGATTTGATTCTTTACCAGAGTGGAGTGAATATAATTTAAACATTTATTGATGTCTTAAGGTCACAACTACGAATATTTTTATTTGCTTTATGTACTTTACAGTCCTGTGAACAGTCAGAGTTTACCGAGGCATAGAAGACTGCGGTCCACAGTGGCCCCAGGCAAATGTAACTTGAACACGTGTATATGTTATCATAGACCCTTGGGTCATTTTCCTATTCTCAGGCTGCCAATTGTGATGTTTAGTATACTCATTCTATGTACTTCTTTACTCCTTTCAAGTTTCAGATTTTCATCTCCTATGAGCTTTGAAACCAAATTACTCAGCATATTAAAACTATGTACCTAAAATAGGGTAGGCTCTGACTGCAGCCTTGGTGTTCCTGAAAGAGTAAAGGACTTCACTATGAACTTATAGCATGCCTAGGGGATGTATTTGTAAGCCTATGTTCCTCACTTAGCAATTTTACCAAAGACGTTTTCTGTAAAATTGTTTGGGGAAAAAATACAACTTTCTTTGAAAATATATTAGTCTACTATGACCAAATTTTATAAACTGGCATCATCTTAGAGAACACAGTAACTATTAAGCTAAGAGAAATGTAGCAACATGCAAGAGGCTGAGATGTATAATACAGTACAGTTGTTAGAAAATGTAAAGGTTCCACAGGTTTACTTTCATACCTAGTGTACTTTTAGAAAATTGTTTTGAACACACCCAAAACTTTTGGAGTAAGTAAAGAATATCTTCCGAGGATTCATAGCATATTTTCACTGACTTTTCCAGTCATAGAATCTACTGGATTATGAAGGCGTTTTTTTTTTTTTCTGATCCTTATAGCCATCAAAGCAGCAGCACATAATCGTAGCCATGACTGACCAGTGAATGAACTAATAGCAAACAAAATGTGATACAAATTACTACCTTCAAGTCTTTATATTGCAGAATAGCTATTCCAAGATGGATAATTTCACTTATACAATAACTGAAATTTCACAAATAACTTTCACATTTTACATCCTTAAAGTAATCCATTTCTTTTTAATTGAATTTGATTGCTAAATTTTGCTTTAAATTGGAAAGCTAATCTCACTAATCACAGTCACTGTTTAACCCTTCCCATTTATATTTTTCAGAGTATTTAGAAAGTATATGTTTTTTTATTATTTATTAGTAGTATTAGTATTAGTATTAATATTAATATTAGTATTTTGAGACAGAGTCTTGCTCTGTTGCCCAGGCTGGAGTGCAGTGATGTGATCTTGGCTCACTGCAACCTCCGCCTCCAGGATTCAAGCAATTTTCCTGCCTCAGCCTCCCAAGTAGCTGGGATTACAGGTGCATGACACCACTCTCAGCTAATTTTTGTATCTTTAGTAGAGACAGTGTTTCACCATGATTGCCAGGCTAGTCTTGAACTCCTGACCTCAAGTGATCTGCCTGCCTTGGCCTCCCAAAGTGCTAAGATTACAGGCATGAGCCACTGTGCCTGACCAAAAGGTGTATGCTTTATAAGAGTATCTATACCTTTAATGGAAATTAATGGCTATTTCTAGCCATCTTCCTTCTTCAGAAATTAAAACAGTTACCTTCTTATTACTTTCTTTTTGTAACTTTTTAAAAATAAAATGAAGGTAGAAAAAAAGATAAACTTATTTGAGGCAAATTTGGTGTTAGCTAAATATAGCAGAATTTGTTTCATCATTTTCTTGTAAATTAACTATTCCAACTCCCCTGGCAGTCTCAATATTTAAAAATTTAGTCAACCAGCATGATCACTCAGCCAAATCTTTGGATTACGTCTTTATTTTATGGAGCTTAATTTTGAATAGATTTTACGGAAAATTATTTGTGTAGCTAGAAGAGATGCTACACATCTCTGAAATAAACTTCAAATGACAGCGTAACAAATGTCCAGGTTTACATCCCCACTGTGTACCTACATTCAAGAAAGTTATCCATCTTTTCTTATCGCTTCATATTTTTTGCTATATATTGCTATAGTATATTTATTAATAAAGAAGCAAAAATATTGATCGATAAAATAATCATCATTTTTCACACAAAAGCTGTGTTCAGATTTTGAACTAGGCTTTGAAAGAATTTAAAAAGAAGTGGAAAGCACACTGCTTATCTTAGAAAGATTACAAATTATACTGATAACAAAGTTTGAATTTTTAACTTAAAAAATTAGTTACTGTATTTAGAACCATATTTACTAACCATATTTTAGCACTTTATTATACAGTTTTCTCTCCACTCTTACTCTCAGATATTATTCTAGATCTACATATGAGGAAGCTAAATTTATTCACACATATAAGGTATTATAATACAATGATACAAATAAAATCCAAATGTATAAAGTCAAGCCACACCATCATTTTACACTAAGAAATCTTAATTATTTTGTAGGAATTAAGATGGATACCAAGTCATGTACAACAAGCATAATCTCACCAACCCTGCTGGGTAAATCTCAGGTTTATTACTAGACTAGGAATGTACAGAAACTGTCTACCAATAGAGCTGACAATTCCTCTGCAATCATGACCCTCATCTGGAGTTTACAGCATGAGCCTGGCGACTAGCCAATATGAACAATGTTTAAATTTCTTTATGGCAGCTCAATGAGCCTTCAAGCATTCATCTGCTTTACCTACTGTGCTTAATAAAAAGCAAACCAATGCATTTTCTCATTTTCTTTTCATCACTAATAAGAGCAACCATCAACCGTATGAAGGATGGAGTCAGCATTTCCTTTCAGCCTCCCTTTCCTGATAGTTCTGCACTGAAGCACTCATAGAACACCATAATGCCACCCGTCATCTTGCACAGATTTTGATTTATTGGGAACGTTAATAAGAGGAGTTTTTTAAAAATGAGAAAAAATAGATTTTAAAGCAGCGTACATCTTGTCATGAAAGCATAACAAGAATAAACAGTGAAAGCCCTTGGTAATTACTTCTGTTCTTGACCATCAGTGTTTTTCAAGAGTTGTATTATATAAACGAAAGGGTTGCTTTAAATAAGCTTTTAGATTTTGTAAAGCTTAAAAGACTAAGAAATATTTAACAGCAACACAAAAGTTTGTAATCTGTAACACCAATAACATTTTCAAAGGAAAATAGTTTCACACATAATCCTTGTATAAAACAACCAGGTCAGACACTTAAGAAGTCTGTAACTTTAAGCCACATTCATTCACTTAATGAAGTGCAAAGATTCATCAGTATGTGTTACCACTTCAAGTTTTGGAAGTTATACATATTATATTGATTAATGTATTTTGTGTGCTGCCTCATTCTAAAAGCAATAAAAGAAGTTTAAGAATGTGTGCAGCAGTTCAATACCATCAGAAACTCATTTGATATTTTATTACAGCCTTCATTCTTCTCAATTTTTTAGAAACAAAGAATTTAATGTACATTTATAAGTACACATTTATAAATATGTATATGTACTAAGTATATAGAGCTAAGTGCATATATGTATATGGACATGGATAACATGCACATATTACACATCTATACATATATATTTTTATGTATACACACATATATTTATATATAATATATATTTATATAATATACATATTGTATTTTGTGTCTATACACATATACACACACAAGTATACGTATACATCTATATATTTACATGCATGTATGTGTGTATATATGTGTGTGTGTGTATAGGTATATACATACATATATGTATTTATGAGCTTTATAAAAACCCAATGTCTATAACAGAAATGCTAGCCAGGTCCAAAACTGACTCCCAATCTGCCACTTGGAGATCTGTCAAGCTAATAATGACACTTGGAGATCTGTCAAGCTAATAATGAAGCATATTGTGCAAGCATACACATTGGGCACATAGCAAGTGTCTTTCTGAGCCCTGGTTCTCCACTAGCCATCATCTCCTATCAATCATGTCCTCAGCAACAGCAGGAGCAATGGAAACAGAAGCAGAAGCAATTAGAGGTGTGGCTCAGTTCCACATGCCTAGAAAATAAAGGCCAGAGATGCCCTGTGAAATGATTTTCATGTTAGAGGCTTACCTAATTCTATATTAAAGAAAGAGGTGTTATACTAATTAATATGAAGTTTTTTGCTTTTTATATAACTACTGCCAATCTTTTCTTCTCAACTCCTATAACCAACTTCTCCAACCATCCCCTTGGCAGCAAGAACTTGCAAATTTTCTCATTATGGTGACTTGCAGAAGCATTTCAGATGAAAATTATTAACATATTATATTATAAAAAGCATCAGGTTTCAGAGTCAGCCATACCTGAATTTACATTCTAGCATTGTGGCACTGCTCAGATTAGTAAATTTTCTTAGACCTGTTCTGATAAAATAACGCTAATAATATTTACCTCATAAGGTTTTTGTTGAGGATCAAACGGTATATTAATCACTGAGTACATACTAGGCAATGAATAAAGAATAATTTAAATGTATGTATGAGTTTTCATATTTGAGAAAGCATTCCCAGAATTCAAGATGGAACGGATTCCAATAAAATACATTTTAGAAGCTGAAGAGTAGATGAAAAGGGGTACGTAAAGAGGACAAATAAAATAGCGAGGTTAGTATTTAAAAGGCATGTTGAGAGAGCGTATCTATGTATGTTTGTCAGATACAGGAAGACACGTAGTTTTCTGCTCTTCTATAGGGAATGCAAACAAGATACAATGACCATTACGTGAATCAATATCCAAAAGCAAAACCAAGTGAGTAGCTTAAGGAACACAATGACTCCCACCCTTGGAGTCAGAAGTAAATGTCTGATTGGTCCCAGAGAGAGGACACAGAGGAAAGTATTGAGTAACATCCTGAGAAGCATCCTTACAGTAAACATACTCTGCGCCTCAGGGACTATTTCTGGTAAAGCAGGCTGATGAGCTTCAGGTTCCCCTGACTCTCTACGCCAGGAAGCGTAGGAAACAGTGGTGCCACACAAGTGGTCTGTTCCACTTTCAAATTCCAGTTTTACCATTCAGATTCCAGTTGAACCACTTACTGATTGTGACCTTGGACAACTGCCTGATTTTTCTAAGTCTCCGGTTTTCTATCGTGCAAAATGGAGACATGATTCCACCAACCTCATATGTTGTTGGGAGGATTAAATGAAGTGCCAAGCTCAGTTACATGCTAAAGGAAAGAAATGGCTATTTTTAAAAGAAACAGCTGATATCAAAGTGCCACTCTAATTGTCAAAGGACCAGTCCTAGAACTAAAGCATAGAAACTTTTTATACAAACACTATTAACACAATATGTCCTCAAATAGAACCATATCTACCTGTCATTTTTGTATTAGTTTCACGTTACAGAAAAAAAGGGAGTCAAATGTCAGATCTGATTTCATGTCAGCACGTCAGAATATCCTCAAAGGAAACTAACTCTGTAACAGCTGTCTGAATTGTTTGCATACGGAAACACCCTCAACCTCCAAATGCTTTATCTTTGATATCTCTTTTATTACTCCATTCACATTCTCAGTTCTTAGATTATGAAACTCTACCCGCTGAATGTCAGTCACTTTAACCAGCTCTTTGCAAGTAACTTTTTTTTTTCAGTTTTAAAATATCCATCTTCATGTCACTATTCCTGAAATCTTTCTTCTGTCTCCCAGAAAAAAAGCCATCTTAGTTTTGTTTTTCTTGCAGAAGTGTCACTTTCCAATCATCTAAGTAGTTAGTAAGACTTTATATGCCTTCAAAAATTCACTAATTTTAAAGAAAATCCCTGAATGAACGTGTCCTGAAGTACAATCACAAGATGTCAAGTACCAATTCAGGCTCTGATAATGTATTATTCGAACCTTTAGCCTTAATATACATATCTGTAAAGGACAGGGATTAAACTAGACCAGAGTTTCTCAACCCTCCCACTACATATTTATATCTTGGTCTGCGTAACTCTTTGCTATAAACATTGCCCTGTGCATTGTAAGATATTTAGCAACATGTGTGGTATCTAAACAGGAGGTGCCAGTAAGTAACCCTTTCTTTCAGCTGTGAGAATCAAAAATATTTTTAACCATTGCCAAATGCCTCTTGGAGGCAGTATCACCTGGGTTAGGAACATTGGTGTAGACTCCAGAATTCTATGGGTAATACACTGGAACGATCTGTATTAACATTTGGTTTCTTAATATTTCCACTAAAATCTAAGTTCCTTGAGGGCAAGAACATTCTTCTGTTTTGTTTAGTGCCACATTTCCAATTGACATTTGGTATAGCAGACACTCATAAATTGTTGTTGGGGGCAGGGCGTGGAAGTGGATGCTCACGCCTGTAATCCCAGCACTTTGGGAGGCTGAGGCAGGCAGATTACCTGAGGTCGGGAGTTCGAGACCAGCCTGACCAACATGAAGAAACCCCGTCTCTACTAAAAATACAAAATTATCTGAGCGGGATGGTGCATGCCTGTAATCCCAGCTATTCAGTAGGATGAGGCAGGAGAATCGCTTGAACCCAGGAGGTAGAGGTTGCGGTGAGCCGAGATCACGCCACTGCGCTTTAGCCTGGGCAACAAGAACACAACTCTGCCTCAAAAAAAAAAAAAAAAGTTGCTGAGAAAAAAAATGGGCAAATGATGAAATATTAAATAAACTCCATGGAGACTGAAACTTTAACTCTTTGATGACATTTTAGCAGCAGATAATGAGTCTCTAAACAACACTTGTCTTTCACGCTTACCAGACGTTTTTCCTTATGAATAGTATGCTTGCTTCCTTTTAAGATAGATTCAGTTCATATCTCCTTCAGAACCCAAGATACTTTATAGCAAGAACCGTATCCTTCTTCCCCCCAATTCAATACATTAATCAATTCTGTATGCCATAAAATATTTATGCATGATGATAGATTGAAATATTCTATATTCCATGTAGAAGCACGAAATAAACAGTAAATGAATCTAAATCTCTGAAATACAAATTTTCCTCTCCAATAACTATCAGAGAAGCAAAGATGTTCCTTTCCAATTATTTATATATTCAGATGCACTTCTCAGTTTCATAAAACTTTACATGTTCCTGGTGCACAAATAAATTCAAGTATTCCTTCACCTCATAGCATATGCTTTCTCTTTGTTGAAAGTTAGTCTTCATGTCAAAAAAGCTACAGCTGTTTTCAATTGCAGCATTTTCTTTTAACCTTTTGTGGCATTGTAACTGACCATTGAACAGATAATTCAGAAATATTTTACACTCAGGGTCTTTCTACATTTGAAGCCATTCTTGCTTTTATTTGTTTATTTTCATAATACAAAAAGTCTGTGGTGGATTACGTGGAGTTAATGCCCTTCATGATCTCAATGACTTGCCTTTGGAATCCCTGGGGTCTCTTCGCACAGAATGAATCTGCGATTAGATATCCACGTTATGATTGTGTTTCTAAAGAACAATTAACATGAATTTCAGAGATGTATAGAAATAGTGGCTTTAGAGTTGGGTTTTTTTTGTTTTTGTTCTTGTTTGTTTGTTTGTTTGTTTAACGATCCTGGATTCTGTTCCTAGAAAAGGCATCTATAAGCTATTACAGAGTCATCTGCCAACAGGATGTTTTGCCCGCATCCTAGAAGATGAGAAGCTACAACCAAAGGGCATATATGCAGTTTTTCTAGTTATGTGATTATTTCCAAAAGGCTCTTTCTTTAAGAGCACTTTCATCAAATAGTATCAACACTTATACTTCTTTACAATTGCTCTCTATTAAACTTTAGTGCCAGCTGTCAGAGCTGTAATGTAAACCCTTATTAGCTCTCATAAGTTCTACTCTGGAACTAATAAGGGATTGTCAAAACTCTAAACACAGACAGAAGTGAAAGGGGTGGAGAAATCACAGGAAAAAAAGGTGGAAAGTGTTCAATGAATCTGCGCTGACAAAGCAATCTTTGTGAAACTATTACCAGTATATTTCACAGAATCTAAGTCCATCAAGAGGGAAAAAAAGATCTAGTTCTCAGTTTATTTTGCATAGGGTTTTATTCCCCTTATGCTGGAAGAAGTTGACTAAAAAAAAAAATGAAACATTAGTTGGAGAAGTTAATGAAATATCAATAATCGTTCTTTGGAATCATTACATGTATTCTGAAAAAAATGGTTACATTGCATCTTAAAAGTTGGAAACATAGAAGCTTTTATAATATCTGAATAGTTAGAATAAAAAAGATAAGTTTGAACTGAATTGAATGTTCTTTACAAAAGCCATACATTATATAACATGTATGCTTTAACAGAAGTTGTTTAACAAAGTGGCACGCAGCAAATCAGAGCTAAGGAAGGTCATTCATATAAAACAGCTTAAATTAAAGAAAAGGAATTTCAAGACTTTCTTTAGGGTCCAACCAGCCTTGACAGTAAATTATGATGGCAGATTCACGAGCTATCTGGCAAGATAATATTTATTAAGATGATAGAAGAACTATAATTTTTACTTATTCACAATAACCAATATCCCACCCTTCACAGACAAAAGAAACTTAGATATGTCTTTTGCTTGAACAATTTCAATCACTTTACAGATAAGTTTACATTTAATAGATATTTAGTGAGCTGTCTACAAAGCAATGTTCTGATCTTCCTTTGGAAAGAAAACTGAAAATGACATGATGGAAACAACCACTTTCAAGTAAAATGAGAGCTACTATTTTTCTGCAACTGAAATTATTTTCTGATGCCTTAGATTCTCATAGTGAATACTGCCCTGGGAAGCTTAATCCATATATTACCATAGTCTCTCAAACAAATAAACTACTCAATGGACACATCATTTATGTTTCCCAAAGATTATACATTTGGCATATTGATATTACCTAAATTACCATTTGCACATTTGAAACACTAGACCCGTCAAAGCATCTAAAAGCCCAAAGAACTTAGTGTAAGAATAATAATTTAATGAACAGAACTTGATACTATAAAGCAGATACCCCACAGTCATTTGATAAGGAATGCCTGTGAGCTAAATTAGAGCTTTAGAAGTATGCTTTAATAATGACCTATAAAATCATCTTTTAGGTTGGATAAAGTACAGTGAAATGCCTATTTAAAGAGAAAATGTGTTTTAAGATTTTTCCCTCTGGACAGAATTGGTGAGATTATATTACTAAAGTTAACCCAAATAAGGTAAAACAGTTCATATTTTACTAAAACACAGTAAGTCTTATTTAATTGTAATCCTGTGTAAGAATGTTACTAACATTTATGGAACTTCATGTGATTTTTAAGACCTGTTATAGTGGTTCATTGCTGATCATTTAACTCCTTCTTATTCATTATGAGGTATTCAAATGCTTAGATATGAATTTGCTCTACTCCCTAAATGTAACCACAGTCATATTTCTCCTAAACATGTTTGCAATTAAATTGTGCCTGAGTGTTCAAAATAATCTGATTTGTAGTATATACAGAACAAAGAATTCACATTTCTATTTTCCTAAACATGTAAATCCATGGTTTAAATTTATATTGTTTTATATAGACTCAAAATGAGCTACAATATTTAAGAAGTCACAAACCAAATATATTCCCTTGCTTTCTCTCACTTTTCATATTAAAAAATAAGTTTTACTTTAACTACTTTTTAGTTAGTGCATTGACATAATTTGATCAAAGACTTCCAGTAATAATCACAAAATAATTCATGTAAGCACATTTGACATATACTTCATACAACTTATACTGTTTCTCCACTGCCTTTATAGTATTTGGGCGATTCTTAAGTATACATAACAACTACATAAAGCAAAGTAAATAGATAAGTTAGCTCTATCCAGAGTCAGGTAAAATGTTCCAACAGATTTTTTTTTTTCTGTTTCTTAGTTGCTTACTGATTTTTGATTCACATGATTCCTTCAAGGCGAGGACATTATTTATTGGTATATCCTTTCCAACTATCTAACCTTGTCTTTTATATAAGGAATATAAGTGCACAAACAGTATGAACAAAACCTAGGCTGAACAGTTTTGAAATGTAGCATTTTAACTTTATTTTTGTATTGCTGTTGCTTGCTTATTTCCTACATCATACTTCCTTAAATCAAATCAGTTAAAACCTAAAAGTCTTTCTGAATATACAATATAAAATGTACATTTGTAAACTCAAGGCACTTTTGAAAATCAGTGGGAAAGATCCATACTATAAAAAAAAACAGAGACTGAGTCCAGTACCAGATGGGAAAAATCAAGTGTCACTGCTGTTTGAAAGAAAAATAAAACTTAACAATAAGATAATGGAGGGAATGTCACCCATGGTTTAATAGACTAGAGGTTTAATTGAACAACAACAAAAAACGTCTCTTTAGAAAAGCACAATCCTGTTTGGAAGAAGGTGGGCAATCAATGAATAAATAATGAATAAACAAATATAGACATTAATCAAAGACACATTTTCTCTCCTAAAATATGTCTAAGGTCTAAGGTAAGCTGTTGAATGGGTGATTTTGTCATATCTAAATGTTTTAAAATGTATTGAAACAAGGAAACAAGGAAGGTAACACATTTTCAGGGATTCTGATGACTGAAAATAATGACGTTCAAATACCTTAAGTCCAGTGCTGTATATTTTGCAATAGACTAAGCAATACATCGACTGGCCATTTTGAAGTCCATCCCTTTTGTGGATAAAGAAGCTAAGGCTCAAGATATTTAGCCACAAAATTAATAAGCTGCATTCCTGGGACTCTTAAGCCCAAGCCCTCAAACACTTTGTTAGTGACAAGAGCCTTTGGCTAAATAGAACAATTAAATGCAAACTGAAATTTGAGAACAAGTGCAGGGAAGTTTTTTGCATTATGCTAATGTACATAAATTGGTGAGAAGACATAGAATCTTGTATAAATCAGGCTTGATAGCTATTATAAAGCTATAATGCATCTGTTTAACTTGTTAAAGTTATTTATCTTATTACTTAACAGTGCCATATTTTATATTTAAATAAATTCATTGGTGGGAAAAATCATGGATGTATAACTGTTAAAGGCAAAGAGGAAACAGACAGCTGTCATTTTAACCTCAGGGAAAGGAAATTTTTTATAACTGAAGGTAAGGAACTTGATAACTACAGGGTAGTCTTTATAAGGTGAACCAATGCTTTAAGCACTAGATGAGTAAATTTAAGGGACAAAAAGGCCAAATATATTTCAGCATCTACAAAAATTGTTTAGACTGTTGCTTTATTACAGGTATTAATCTAGAAACAATTGATTATTTTAAGGCAGAAAAAATAATATTCATCATAAACTCATAAAAGGAAAAAGTATGATCTTTGGTATCATAAAAATATTTGTTATTCCTTTACTTCATCATCTATTCACTATTCTAACAAGAAGTCAGATGAATCTATTATTGCCTGACTGTAACTGTATGTGACCTAATAATCAAATATGTTTATTTCAAATTAGATAAAATTAACATCTTTATTTACAACGCATTCTGAAAGGCCTAGTGGAATCAAAGATAAATAATGTAAAGTCTATTCTCTACAGGACCTCTATTCTAAGAATGGATAGATGGCATAGAAATCTCCCAGTAATTAGGCATCCTATAAGTATCTAATTGAGAACCAACTCAATTAGATTCTGCTACGTTCTAAGCAAGGTGTTTCTAAGAAAAGACATTCATGAGGTCTGCCCTTAAGGAACTTCCAGACAAAAAACAACGAGAAAGGAACGCTTCTGAATTCATTCACACTCATGAACACCTTGTAGGTCCAGAGGGTGCCATCTGATTGTGCACATAGACTTTGTAGGTGCAAAGAATATACTAAGGTTTTCAATTTTCTCTAGCGCCTCTGTCAGAGCAAGCAGAGTCTTAAAATCATCCTGTTATTGAAACTTTGGCAGCTGTTTCAAGAGTTTCTAAATTAACAGAGAAATGAGTGGAGAGTAAGAACTGGTATCCTAAGTCATAAGTAAAACAAATATAATTCTGGATAGTCATCAAAAAGTCTAGGCGTCTTCATACATCACATCAAATACACGTTTCTATTTAGCTGCTAATGTAAAAGAAGAAGGGATAACGTTAGCATTCCACAATGAATGTGCAGAGATAAAGCACAGAGCAACAAATTCTTCAGTGACATTAATAAGGTATTTGGTACACTAAGTCTAAACAAAGTTTGTATGAGAAGGAATATTTATAGTAACCTTCTGCTATCTGACTCAAATGTAATTAACTGACTATATAAAAAGCCATTAGCATTCTCATCTCTCCTCTCCAAACTAAACCAAAACAGATAACATAATTCATTAGCCAGGATTAAAAAGAGAGAAAAAAAAAGATCATGATGTTTCCTTGGTATTAACACAAAATTTTCCCACACTTCCAATCTTAAAAAGAGAAAACCAGTAAGAAGAGTTATGCTGGGATGTAAAAAATATGAAATGTCCAAATGAAATAATCAAGTAAAATATTACCAATGCTTGAAAGCAAATGCCAGATGATTCAGTTTTAGTATGTCATTTTATAATTTTAATTTTTCAGTGTTACCCTTTTAAAAGGAGGTTTATGAACATCCTCCCCCAAAAACAACCCAACCTGGCATTTGACCATGCTGTCAAAATCCAGCAAGTCTTCCCAGATCCCAGAAACATGGTCCAAGTAAGTTTTAAGTTACATACCAGGTAAATTAAATAAAATACATTACACTATCCTTCTCTTTCATCAAATATGGGAGATAACGTATTTAAACAAAAGTCATATTTTCAAATAATATATTAGATGAATTTCTAGTAAACAGTACAATACATAATTTCTTACCTTCCTTACTAATTTTTATACTACTCCTTATCTGTTTAAACTTGCATAGTTATTTCTACATGCATTTCTATTTTACCAAACTTAGTGTAATAAGTACTCTTTACCTTCCTGGTGCTTTTTCCAGTTTGTTTGGCATGTGATTCTTGAATGATTCTTTAGCCACCAACATTTCTTTCTACCCACCTTTACTTTCTCTCTCTAAACAGCCATTGAAAGAGAAAAATTCACCATTTATTATTCTTAGCTTTCTTTTTTCCTATCCTCCCTAGTTCAAAAAAAAAAAAAAAAAAAAAAAAAAAAAAAAAAAGGAGAGAGGAGGAGGAGGAGAATCTGGCAACACAAAGCATCTTAATGCAGAAAATCTTCATTTCTCATCACTCATCTCCTCCTATACCAATATTTCCTTCCCTATCAGCACTAATAGCTTATTTTCTAGACATTTAGAAATTAGTGTTAACTTAGTTCTGTTTCATAAATTAGTTTTAAAAAATTTATGTTCTTTCAGAGGTAGAGATAAAAATATTTTAGAACACATACACACACACACACACACACACACACACTCACACGTTTTTGGACCGTGAACTAAACTAAGCAATGATAGTGTCATTATTCTGTTTCTAGTGTTCAATACAGTATTGGACACCTATTAAGGGCTCAAGAATTGCTGACTGTTTAAAGAAATGGTTCAAGGATACTTTTGACTACTTTTTCTTGTTTCAGGAAAACTGAACTGTTTTGAAAGTAAACATTATATACCAGAGCTTTTGTTTATACTTCTGAAATTGATAAATATGCTTTTTAAATATGAAACATTTTAATTAATATGTTTTTTCCTATCAAATGGAGATTGACACATTTTCATCTTTCAGTTCAATGAACTCTAACTGTGCCTATTATTTGTCTAGAGTGGAATATAAAATCTATAATATTTTATGACTAAAGTCAGAAAATGACCCAGTAATGAAGTTTAGATCCTTTTTAAGGTATCCCTGTGACACAAACTCAGAAGATAGTACTCTAATAGGATGCCTATGCATCTTGAAATTTTGATATAATGATTCCATAAACAAATTAGAAATCTCACCTTCTGGAATGTGTAAGCTGTGTAAGGTAGCTAGCCCTTTCTTGCTACTCCAAATGTTTCTATGCAAAATAACAATAAAAGAGTCCAAAACTCTCAATGCAAAGGTTTCCCATTATAAATTAACATTTTCTACTATTTATCGTAAAATATTCAAACTTAATCTTTTCTTATCCTTCACTGTTAAGGTACATTGTATCACCGGCTGAAGACTTACTGGTCTGTCTCACATTAAAAATCATTCATTTATGTGTCTGTCTTTCATGCTAGATAGTGAGCTCCCAGAAGGTAGATACGATAACTTTATTTATTTATATTTCCCCTGTGTCTGGCACATTATTACTTTGTACTCATAAATGGTCAGAAACACTTATACAATTAAATTTGCATGTCTAAGATGCTTGACAAATCATATATCCAGTTTTATCATATGCCACCCGAGCTAAGCTTAGTCTTCCTAAAATATGGTCTTTTGGCTAGTAATTCTTCTTTCTTAAAAATCTAGAAATAAAACAGTTGGAAATAAACTAGTACAGGTAATGGTTATATTTCTAGGTCTTTGGCTACTTTGTGTTCACTTTTTGTGGCCATTCTCATCCTTCAAAATACAGTGCTCTAATTAAAGTGGAATCTGTGTCCTTTGTCTCCTAGTCTCAGTTACTCTTCACCGAATCACAGGGAAGCAGCATGGGTTGATGTGAAGACTCCAGCCTTTGGAGTCAGACTGCCTGGTTTCAGATCTCAATTCTAGTACTAACTCACTGAGGGAAATAAGGCCAGCTATTGAACCTATTAAAGCTTTATTCTCCATGATTTTAAAATAGAAAGAGTAATAGTATGTCCTTGATAGGTTATTTTGAGGAATAAATGAGATAGCTCATGAACATTACTTAGCAAATCAGCACAGTGTATGGCATCTAGTAAGTGACTAATTAATGAATGTTAACAAAAAAATCTTTGAGTTCTTACTACAGTACTTACAATGAAGTAGGTGTGCATTGAATATATCTTAAATGGGCAACTTTTTAATGCCTTCTGGAGTAAGCTTTCATGATTTTATTTAAAATAGATCTCACAAATACCACATAACATAAACAAATACCTCACTGATAAAATTCAATTCAAAGTGGAATATAAAGGCTATTGCAACTTTTCTTCACTCATGTGTACAAGCAAATAGTAGCTAGTATGTTGTTTTAATTTTATAACTTTCAAAACCATTTTTGGAAGAGTATTCTGATGGTGTTTTCCAAGGATCTAAAAAGCATGGAGAAGTATGAAGCTAGAATGAACCATTTACTCTCATTTAAAATGTCTTTTTTTTTGTAAACCATGTCTATAGTCAAAAGCAAAATATTATGTTTTGTTCAGATTTAAAGAGGACAATTTATATACAAAGTAGGCTCATTTATTCCACGTGCACTTGAGAAAAGTGACTGATTATGAGACCAGGAGTAGAACACCAGACTTGACAGAGTGTAACAGCAAGCAAAGGCATTAAAATGGACAAAATTTCAAGGACAATATACTTAACTTCTCCTATGTATTTATTCATTTAAATTTTGAGTAACAATTTTAGTGTGTTCTTCAGCATAAAACCTTGCCTAATGCTAAGTAAATTTTGCAATTAAGTGAAATTATATGATATAGCATAGCTGATATACATAATTTTATATAAAATGATCTTTTAATTGATTCCACTTAAAATATAAAGTGATTTTAATAAATACTAACTTGATTAAAGAGTTCTTGTTCTGTGATGTTATATTAATATCAATATGCATTCAAGCCTAAAGGATGATACAAATAATCTTTTGAGCACTAAAATGAGCCAAATCATGGTGCAAAAGACACTTAAAAATCATGCCTGTATACATTAAACACTGAGGCATCAGGTCTCGACTTTTAAATCAAATAATCTTCTAAAAGCACTAATCTCTTGTAAGTAAACATGTATTTGATACCCAGATGTCAGTGAAGAAAAGACTGTACTTTATAGCAATGAAGTAAATATTGCTATGAGCTAGATGAGCACCAGCATAAATAACCACCACAGTATCTAATTCTGTTAGAATTAGGTTAGCTGAGTGCTAAAGATTTCTCAACTTTCTACATAAAAGAGATAGAAAGTTTTTCTTTCAGGTGGTCTAGAATAGGATTACCTTAGTTATTAAACAGCAGAACAACTTAAATATAGCATATATAACACCTCATGTAGGGTGCAGACAAGCACTGCATAATCAAATACATTAATATTTCTACAGCAAAGCATGAATTACCACATCAAATGGAATTAATTTTAGTCCATAAATAAACTATGGTCAGTTTGAGGCATGTTTTCCTGCCAAGTGAGTTGAGACTGAGTGCATTTTATTTAATGACACTATGATAAACTCACAGGTGAGAGATATCACTCAAAGAAAAATAGAGAAGGCTCTTACCTTGGCACAAAAACCCTCTTTCTTCATAGCCAGCATTGCAGGAACACTTGCCAATGGGTACAAGCCATTCACCTTCTGTACTGCAGTACATCCTTGGAGGATCTTCCTCCTTAGAATTGTTGACACAAGACCCTCTAACCTCCACCAGGGACTGGGAGTCCATGGGTACCGTGTCTGGAAACATAGCCAGATTCTTCACTGTAAATGGGCACTTTTTGAAGTATACTCTCACAGACACCAAGGCAACGCAAGCACCAACATCTTGAAATGCCAAATAAAATCCCTTCTTGTTGACAGGACCTACTTCTCTAATCTCAGTGTTGAGCTTAAGAATACGGTCCCCAAGATCCATCTGAGTGAAACTTTCATCAGCCGCAATGGTGTCAATCTTTGTAAACTGATGCTCTCGAAATTTCACCCCATGATCATCATCGGACTCCATGTAGTACAGGTTGAATGTCTCCTTGCAAGTCCCTAAAACCAATGGAATGCTATTGCAGTCTCGTAGAGTGAACTTGAGCTCCACATAAATCTTCTGAGCTGAGTTCCTGGGGACCCAGTTTGTTCTCAGCCAATTGTTTTGACTATGATCCATGACATTGCACACCTGGTAAGTCCTGATAGGTGTGTAATGTTCATCCACACCGCTGATCTCTTCCCACTGAAGAATCAAAGAGAAACAGAGAGTGAGGCAGAATTAATGATAATAATGAATACAAGATAAGGGTGTCAGAGCATCACTATATAATAAGTCATCATTTACTCATTAAAAAACATTCTTGTTTATGGTTTTTTATTTGTAAGGTTCTCTGAGTTAATGGACATAAAGTAATTTATAATTTGAATGAACACATTTCAATTGCATTGAGGTTTGTTGAATATTCAGGAAAAAGTCACTTAGCAGTTAATAGAGCCTAATCAAACATTCCAGGATCAAAAGCTCAAATCAGTTGTCTCCAATGACACTATGATATGATTTTCTCATATGTTTTGGGGTGTTTCTCTTTGTTTAAAAAAGAAAAAGATAATAATACTGTCTAAAATTCATGCTTAGTAATCTTTTCCCCATTTGTGCCAGGTTTTTGGTAAAATTGATATAAGGTAAAATAAAGTGAATATAAATTATATTTTTACTATATATCATCATGCATGACTTTTTTAATGTACTATCATTTCAATGGACATGTATTAGGGAACTATGAAAGAAAATTTGACGTAAAAATATAAATGTTCCTCACCCCCTGGCCTCCGCCAAAGATAAAATCAAGTTATGTGTGACAAACAGAAGACATGGCAAACATTTGATTCTTAAAGCCTTTTACACCCACATGGGACTTTTTCTTAGTCAAGAAATAGATAGATATCTGGGGTTTTGTTGTTATAGTAGTTAAGGTTATCTTAGTACAACTTTTCTCACTGTAAAAAGTCTGTAAAAGCATTAAGACTTTTGAGAACAGTGAAGCACTATTTTCTGTGATCCTTAGGACAAATTTTGAAAAGCTTTTAACTTAGCATCGTAAGAGTGTGTTACTTCCGATCCTAAAACTATTAGACCAGTTGTTTCTGTTATCTCTGTGTCCATATTTTCTTCTTATCATGCCCCATGTTGCTTACTTCTTGCAGGAAACTACATCTTTTGCCATGCCATTCTTGAATGTAAAAGTTTTCTAGGGATCTCTATTACCTATGCAAAAACTTTTGAACTCTTGAGTTTCACATCTGTGTTCCTCTTACAACTGGTCCTAAACCACATGTTAATTTTTCTAACTGTTTGAATCAAGATAAATAATATTTCCACATACTATATTATTTTCAATGCAAACACTTTTATTGTTTATGAAAGATGTGGTGGATATTCTGTCCTTTATTCTTTCTTGTGGAACTTATGGAATATACCTTTCCTTCCTTCCTTCCTTCCTTCCTTCCTTCCTTCCTTCCTTCCTTCCTTCCCTCCCTCCCTCCCTCCCTNACTGGAGTGCAGTGGCCGAATCTCAGCTCACTGTAAGCTCTGCCTTTCGGGTTCACGCCATTCTTCTGCCTCAGCCTCCTGAGTAGCTGGGACTATAGGCGCTCGCCACCTCGCCCGGCTGGTTTTTTTTTTTGTATTTTTTAGTAGAGACGGGGTTTCACCGGGTTAGCCAGGATGGTCTTGATCTCCTGACCTTGTGATCCACTCGTCTTGGCCTCCCAAAGTGCTGGATTACAGGCTTGAGCCACTGCACCCGGCTAGGAGTGTTTCTTATCTTTGTAAGTTTACTTGCAGTCCAAAGGGAGCTGATAAGAACACAGCTATTTTTAAGCAAAATAGCTATTTATTCAGCCTGTTGTCATGCCAACATGTTCTGTGCATATACCACTATAATTAGCACATCCTTTGTAACAGGCAAAATTGTACATCAAGTTGTATTTCATGTTACCTGATTATATAAAAATGTAAAATGAAAATGAATTATCAATTCCTTTTAACATTCCTAGTAAACAATTCAGCAGTAGATATGAGGCACAAAATCCTAGTAAAATATGACACAGGGAGAGCAATAATGTAACTCTTATTTAAACTTAACTTGTCATAATTTGTTATTGATATACAAAGACAACAAACTTTTAAAACATTACATTTACTAAGATTCTGGCAATAAGACACAGCATACCAGGCTTGCCACTCAACTTGTTATTGTAAGTCTCAGCTTCAATATGAAGCCTTTTCTTTTTTTAAATCAAAACCTTGCTTTCTACATGCTAAATATCTTGGCAAGTAGGCCATTAAACACAGTAATAAACTTAAGACAGCAAGACTGAGGAGTTAACAAAAGCTAAACATTGCAGCCTAAACAAAATTCATACAAAAAATAAACTATCACTGGTTACATAAAATTTTCCTGACTGGTTAAAACTTAGTATAAAACATGCATTTTAGAATCTTTAGCTATCAAGTTCAAAAAGTACCAGTATCTATTTAAAATAATTCCTCTCCCAAGCCAAAGTGTAATCAAAATTAATTCAAATGACATAACACATTCTAACACTAAAAAATATTCATTATTACTGAAGTGGAGGTAAATCCCAGAGCTTTTGGGGTTTTCTCATGCTGCAAATCGCTGTTTCTCTGGTTCACTCAAAGCAGCATATGAAAGCATCCAAGGATGATACTAAGCTCAGTAAAGGGCAAGACTGCTGGTAGCCAGCTCTGACCTCCCCGTGAAGCATGGCTACTGTGTCCATAATATAGGATGTGTGAGGATCAAAGGCACACTATTCTGCTAGCTAAAGAGATAGCAAACTACCACCTCCCCACCCCCCGCAATCCTAAAAGCTCCTTCCCCAGGTAAATAAAAGTATATGAGGGGAAAAAATTAAAATACACTCATCTACAGAGTAAGGATTTTGAAATATTAATGTAATCCCTCCTTCAAAAATATTAACTAGAATCATCTGGTCATTTCTGATTACATCTTAAAGATGTAACCAGATTCAATTTCTGTTGGTTTATCCTTAGACACTTCTAGTCAAAAGTATTAATTTTATTCCCAAATATCTTAACCACTAGTATGACGACAGTGTATTACCTCCCAGAGTTATCAAGCACTGGAGGAAAAAAAAATAGATGTTCAAGCAGCAGGCATTTATGGCCCTTTCACACAGTGGCATCTGAGTGGCTACTGAATAGTCCAGGAATAATTCTAAAAACAAGAAAATTCATGCATTTTGGTAAATATGTTGTAGTTTTCACAGTTGAAATTTTCTCAGACATTGCACTTTCTTTATAAGGGAATCCTGATTTTTCTTAGTGTTATGGTAAGTCAGGACATGAACTAGCAGCCTTCTTTTTCTTCTTCTTACTGTGTTTCTTATGCTTCTTTTTCTTTTTTGTTTTTTCTGTTGCTTTTTCTCGTTCTTCACTGCTTTTCTTCTTTTTTGCTCGCACCTCCTCAATATACTCTGATTGTGACAAGGACTCAGATGATAAAGGTTTATCTTCAGAATACATCTTTCTCTTTTTGGTGAGTCCTTTAATATCTCTTTTTCTTTCTCAGGTCCATCTTTTGACTTCTTTTTCTTTTTTAAACTATCCTTACTTCTGATTCAGTTTCTGACATGGAGCTTTCAGAAGATTTATGTGAACGGTTCTTCTTTTTCTTTCTTATCCTCATCTTCAGAATCAGAAGAACTGCTGGAAGAATCAGAGCTTGATAAAGAAGAAGATGAATGCCTATCAGATTTCTTCTTTTCTTTTTTCTTTCTCTGTCTTCTTTTGGATGGGATCTCACTTCCACTTAATAATTTCTCCCTGTGTTTTTCCAGTTCTTTCTTCTAGTTCTCATTCATTTTTTCTTCAAATTCAGCCAAAGCCTTGGAGCCTTTCTTTTCCTTTTCTAGTTGCTCTTTTACTTCTCCCCAGGTAGGCCTTGTTCGATTCAGAAAATCTTGTATTGTTGGCCCTGAAGACTGGACTGGACCCCTTGATCTCACCACTGCTGTTGGGTTCATATAGGCCACCCGATTGTCCCGCTTCCCCATGGTGCTGGATTGAGCGCACAGTCGCAAGCCGAGGGAAACCGGGATGGAGAGAAGGCCAAAGCGGGCCCGGCGCAGCTTATGTTTCTTATAATATTTGTAAGAGTTATTAATGGGAATAAAACAAAACGTTTTACTTAGAGAAAATATTTAAATATTGTAGCTAAATATATGAATAAAATCCTTGTGAAGCCCATTATAAATGTGTTCCTACATTTTTCTCCAATAAAGGAATTAATTATTTTCATCAGGAACAATAGATATTAAACATTTTAACTAAATCAACAGCATTTAAAATGCATTAACACTTTTTTCTATTTCTATTGACACTTCGTTATGATTTCCTTGCATGTTTTTTGCTTTGTTTGTTTAAAAAAAGAATAAAAAAAGTTACTGCCTAAAATTTATCTGTATGAATATTTTCCCAACGTGGGCCACGTGCAGGTTTGTTACATGGGTCCATCGCATGAGGTTCAGTTTTGAGTACGATTGATTCCCTCACCCAGGTTGTGAGCATAGTACCCAATGGTTACTTTTTCAACTCTTGCTGCCTCCCTCCCTTTCTCCTTGAGCAGTCCCTAGTTTTTATTGTTGTCATCTTTAAAACACAGAAATTTTAATTCACACCTTCTAATCACAAAATAAAATAAAATATTCATTTATTACATTGTTGGTAATTACAAGCAAAGAAACATGCCATTTACTTGGCCTTCAAGCCTCATTAGGGGAAGTTTTTTTTATATTCAATTCTTAAATTATAAAAAACAATTTGTAAACATAACTGGTGTGACAATCAGTTTAAAAACTTCTTCCTAGTTCACTTATTAACTTGCAAATGAAACAAGTAAACAGCACTACTTATTTTAAAAGCCTTGATCACTCAGGATCTAAAATACAAGATAGGGGCTCATTTTCTGGAGGCAAAATTGACCTAGTTTCGTTGTCACATCCCAGATTTAACAAAGAAACAAGTTGAGACTATTTTAGAAGACCTCAGAAGTAATATACAAGATACATTCTAATTGCAGTTTATGGAAAGAAAATATTCACATTGTATTTGTAATAATTGCCAATATGCCATTTTCTTGCATCCACTCTAGTTATATGTTATATACTGAGTTTTTAAGAAGATAAGAGTATATGAGAGTTTCAGTTCTTAGGGTTTTACATTGAGGTGCCTATAATAATACAATCATATTCAAAGCAAAATGAATGTATATGTTTAATATAAAAAAGGAGTCAACAGACTTGGTGCTCCAAAAATCTCTGGTGTTAAAAGTTAGTGTTTTATAGAGTCTTCTCAAGTAACATTACCTTGGTTCCACAATGGCATTTTAAAGTACAGATATAGCAAAAACTCTAGAGAATAAATGCTTTCCATAACCATCTTATAGAAAGTTTGATCATGACAGTATTATTTGAATGTAAACCAACTGACTTTAAATTTCTTAAGTCACGAGCTCCTTTTAGTACTGAGATTGTTACTTTGATGAATCATTTGCAAATTTATTCTGCAATGAACAGCATTTTACTTGACATCAAACAGTACATATTATGTAGAGATTTTCCTAATTTGATGTAAAATATGATTTTAATTATGGAGATCTCAGTGTAGTTTAACATTTGGCAAGATACCACAAGTCCTTGAAAGCAAAGGTATACATTGCAAGAGGATAATGCAAACAGCACCAGCATCCTTTGCACAAAAAAGGTTGCAAGGAGCAATTATCACTTCATTAATTTGTAATGAAGGCCAAATTGCTTGTAAGGGATGGTGATGTGCCATCTCAGACCACTTGTGAAAACAACAAGTCTCTAACTCTAGCATTTGCTGAGGACTAAAGAGAGTAGAAATAAAATCCTTAAATGAATATTTTCTCATAGCAGCAGCAACAAGAAAAAATCATGAATTAAAGCTGCTGTTATAATGCTCATGCTTTGTAAATATAAAGAATGCCCATGCTTCATTCATTTTGCTAGTGTAAGAACTAATGTATAATATTCATTATATATTATCATTATATATTATCAGAAATTCTATCCTGTTATAGTAATTGTCTCAAGGCAGAGATGAAAAAAGAAAAAGGTAGATACAGCATTGGTAACATAGAATTTGGTGGTGAAAAGCATCTTTCTCTTCATTTTTTTAATGCTTACAAGAAATCTCTGTGGTTGGTATCCACTAGTAACAGCTTCAGCAAAAGAGGATACAAACTAAAGAGGAGCTCAAAATAGTTTTTCAAGCTCTAACTCATTAAAATAAAAAATTCTGATATTTAGCCTAGCTTCCAGATTTTCACTCTAAGCTGTAATTATCAGACCACATAGACCAAGACCGGGTTCCTTGTATTTTCATCTTTTTCCAGATCATTTCAACTATAACAAATCCATGCATCCGAACTTTCTCCCCCGGAGAGTCCATTCTGAAACTAATCACACCAAATCTCTCCATCGTCAAAGGTAGTATAAGATACTAAGGAGGCTCTTAGTTTATATTTTCTAGATAGAACAGTTCCTTGTCACTGAATCAAACATGTATTTTTCAGGGAAACACATATTTTAATAATTTACTGGCATTTAACATAATAACTATTATGCTAGTATATCATCATTATGGTAATTAATAATTTATATTTATTGTTGCTATTAATTATTTTCATGGAAAACATTTTTAGTTATTTGCTAACAAGGGATTGTAAGGTGAGGAGGAAGTTTACATTTCTTTTAAGAGAAGCAGAAGCTGCAATAAATTTAGTGCACAGGCTAATATAATTTGGAAAATATTAAGAGTGCGAGAGAGTCATGATTTACCTTTTAAGACTTAAAACCAGTTTCTAAGAAATTTGTGGATGACGATAAAAGGAAAATGACATCAGCAATATTGTTACATTTACAATATTTCAATGGTTTATAAGAAACACCTATTTCTGTGCTTTACAAAATGCTAATGATGATTAATCTTGCACTCAGTAATTTTAAGTGATATTAAGTTGGTTCATGTTATTCCTTTCTCCACTCATGTTTTTTATTCTTAAGTTTATTTCCCCTTGTACACTCATAGCCATTTCAAAATCCAGTCTTCAACCTCAAAGTATTTGGGCATTTACCACGCAGCAGCATTTTAAGCATGCATCCAGAATCTCTTACAGCAAGACTGTCACTGTCAAGCATAAGGCACAGATAAATCTACAAAAATCATTATATTTCCATTTATTCATAAGTAGTTTTCCTTAGCCCATTCTGGTCTCAAAAGTACACACACACACACACACACACACACACTTACACACAGATATATATTTCTAAAAGTATATTATAAAAAAGATCAGAGTAATATCAAATAGTTGAGACAAATGAGTAATCGAATTATTTTTTGTTTGTTTGGGGGGTGTGTATGTGTGTGTGTGTGTGTTGTGTCAAATCAGAGAATTATGTTTGTGGCCAAGGAGTCAGGAAGACAGAAGACGGAGATTTGATGTTGGAAAATCCCTGTGATTAACATGATGTGGGACAGGATCCAGAGACAAATATGACCGAAAAGGGCATGCGTGGGAAGATGTGGACAGTTACCTTAATAATAATGGCTACTATTCAGTTCCTTTAACCACCTTTAGCCCCTAAGTTTTCAGCAGAAATTTGGTAATGGTATTATAATTGCCTCATGGAATATAGAAAAGCCAACCTCACAGTTTGGCAAAGTATACTGAAAAGATTTGGGAAACAAAGACAAATGTAAAAGAATCAGAAAATATCATGAGAAAAGCCAACAAAGTATTTTAGAGAGTGAGAAGAACTAGGAACAGAATCATGTAAGATCCCTGCTTAGAATTCTCACCAATATTGGGCATGCCTCAGTACTTTCTGTGGTTTTAACAAGATACAGGTTATTAAAGGCACAATGTCTCCAGAAAGTTGGAGTATGTTGTCCCCTCTGTCTACACTTTACCCAGCAACCTCACGGTTGGGCTCATAGATGTCTGTGTTTTTCTTCTCTGTCCTCTAGTTCCTTAATACGGTTAGACTGAGACAAGACCTGAAGTAGCCTCAGCTCCACTCTTGTAGGAGCTTTAAGTTTTTAAAAATATTTTTATTTTATTTTATTTATTTATTTGTTGAAAGGGAGTCTCACTCTATCGCCCAGGCTGGAGTGCAGTGGCCGGATCTCGGCTCACTGCAAGCTCCGCCTCCCGGGTTCACGCCATTCTCCTGCCTCAGCCTCCCGAGTAGCTGGGACTACAGGCGCCGCCACCTCGCCCGGCTAATTTTTCGTATTTATAATAGAGACGGGGTTTCACCGTGTTTGCCAGGATGGTCCCGATCTCCTAACCTCGTGATCTGCCCGCCTCGGCCTCCCAAAGTGCAGGGATTACAGACGTGAGCCACCGCGCCCGGCCGGAGATTTATTTTCCTCCCAGCTGGCATTCAGGGTTACTGTACTGAGATCTCAGGTCTGTTGCGATGATGCTGCACCTTTGGACAAATGTCCCATACCTCTAAGTTTGTTTAATTCCTTTACGCAATTTTTTTTTTTTTTTTTTTTTTAATTCCGGCTAAGCAGGGAAACCGGAGGCTTTGTAAAAATACTGCTTCCCAGATCCAAAAAAAAAAGAGCAGCCTAGGTGATTCTAACATTCTAACTCCAAACATTGAGAACTAATGCTGTATATCCCTTGGCCAACTGGACTTTTGACTTCTGCGCTCTACCTGAACTGAACTGATACGATGCTCCAACATCAGCTTCCATGAAACTGCATCTAAAGTGTCTTCCTTCCCCTGTCTCTGTAGCATGGTCTTATGTTCAGCCCTTATCCCATCTGGTTTTTCACTCCAGATTTACCAAGGCCTAGACATGCCTTACACAGAAGCTCACCTGAATAACCTCATCTTCTACCTCCTACAAGGAACGGTAAGATATTATTATAACAAACCAAGTAAATCCTCACAGTGTTGTATTTCACATCTGGTGGTAGTACACCTGACAAAACACGTGTATTACAAAAACATGCAAACAGTGTGTGGGGAAATTACTTTCAATCACATATTCCTAATGGTATGAATGAAGACGATTTTAGACATGCTACTATTTTTATAGTTTGCTGTAGTTTGATAGCATTCCACCGTGATTTCTGTGGTGATTTGTGATTTTTGAAAACGCCCTTATAATTGCAGTTTTATTCAACTTTACATGGACATATTAAATATTTATATGTGCAAAGCTTAAACTAGAAATTGTTTATAGCTAAAAGATAAGTAAAATGCAATTTTCATATATATATATATATATATATATA
>NW_016804402.1:133312-159174 GCF_001698545.2 Rhinopithecus bieti
AATATCCATATATATATATATATATATACACACACACACACACACATATATATATATTTTTTTTTTTTTTGAGACAGAGTGTCACTCAGTCATCTAGGCTGGAGTGCAGCCGGGGGATCTCGACTCACTGCAACCTCCACATCCCGGGTTCAAGTGATTCTCCTGCCTCAGTCTCCAGAGTAGTTGGGATTACCTGCATGTGCTGCCATGCCCAGATACTTTTTTTTTTTTGTATATTTCAGTAGAGATGGTGTTTTGCTATGTTGGCCAGAATGGTCTCTAACTCCTGGCCTCCAGCAATCCTCCTGCCTCGGCTTCCCAACATGCTGGGATTACAAGCGTGACACACCACGCTTGGCCACAAAATGTGATTTTTCTTATCAGAAATTGATGCTGGTGGAGGAGGCATAACACATACAGAAGATGACAATATGTTCTGTATTTGAGGTACTGCAAGGAGTTATTGAGAAAAGACAGATTATCGTGTGAAGGAAGGTCCTGGAAAAGGATACAGAAATGAAAAGATAGGATTATTGGAACTTCTGTAAGTGAAAATTAAGGAGGACACAGAGAGGGAGAAAAAATGTCAGCAGGCTTAGCAAATGTGAGGACAGAATCTGTTTAAGTAACTGGGTTCCAGTACGATTGGAATATAGGGCAGTGGGCTGTGGATATGTGGACAAGTACTTCAAGTTCCCACTTAACAACCTTGATAGATTCTTGGAAACTATGACTTGAAACAATGTATAACAAAACTAGTTTTACCTTGGGCTAATTGATATAAACAAGAGTTAACTTTCCATGGCATATTTCTGCTTAGGAAAACATCACCAAATTTCTAAATAAACACTTAAAGCACTTCTAATATTAAACATGGAAATAAATGTAAGGTACAGATTCATTTAAGAAAGATTCATGAAAACAAGATGATTATTAACCCAATTTTTGGTGAACAGCAGTGAGACGGTGGTCAGACAGGTAGTGTGTCACATCTAGGAATGAACATTTGCAAAGTGAAAGCTTTAAGGAGCACCTCCTCCCACTGTGTAGTTCAAAAACTATGGCAAATATGGTGGCTCGCCGAGTGCTTTGCTACTGCCTCATTTGATGCCATGTTTTTGTATGATTATTGAACACATGACAGATTTTTATTTTAAAATAATTTGTATTCATTCATTCATTCTTTTTCTAACCTGCTGATATGGTTTGGCTCTGTGTCCCCACCTAAATCTCATGTTGAATTGTAATCCCCAGTGTTGGGGGAGGGACTTGGTGGGAGGTGATTGGACCATGGGGTGGATTTTCCCCTTCTGTTTTCACGATAGTGAGTGAGTTCCTATGAGATCTGCTTGTTCGAAAGTGTGCAGCCCTTCCCTTTTCGCTCTTTCTTCCCCCTGTTCCAGCCATGTAGGATGTGCTGGCTTCCCTTTTGCCTTCTACCATGATTGTAAGTTTCCTGGGGTCTCCCCAACCACGCTTCCTGTGCAGCCTGCAGAACCATGAGCCAATTAAACTTCTTTTCTTCATAAATTACCCAGTCTTAGGTAGTGTTTTTATAGCAATGTGAGAACAGACAAATATACTTGCTTATTCCAGTTTAACGTTGGGGTGGCTGGAATCTATCCCAGCAGCTCAGGGCACAAGGCAGGAGCCAGCCTTGGGCAGGAAGCTATCGTATTGAAGGGCACACACACACACCATACTCACTCAGACTGGGAACACTTAGACATGCCAGTTCACCTAATGGGCACATCTTTGGGATATGGGAGAAAAACAGAGTACCCAGAGAAAACTCACGCAGACATGGGGACAATGTGAACACTCCACAGTGTCCCTGGCTGTGAATTACTTTTCTTTCTCATTAGTGTTACAATGAAAGATACTGGACAAAAGTACCTTATTCAAGGCCCTGGCATACTTAGCAATGTAAGGCCAGAAACAATTTGGGTAATACAACGTGTCTCTGCTTCATTTGCTACAGTGAGAAACTACTGAAGAGAGGTGCATGGTTAACTCTGGACTGGGAGTTGGTTCTCTAGAGAACAAAAAAGAGGACAGCTTTAAGAAGATCATGACAAAGACCCAGGCAAGACTTCTTAAGATGACGTCTGTTGAATAATTATATACTGAACATTTCCCAAAAAGATTATAGAGAGATGCTCTTTTTTCTTATGAATGCACACAGTGAATATCTACATGTGAAGATAGTAACTGAGCTTATCTTAGAATTTTTGATTACCAAAACATATTTTAGAATGATTCTTCTTTGTACTGAAAGATGCAGCATCAACAACAACAACAACAAAAAATAGACAAGGTACGTATATATAAATAAATTGATATCTTTAATTTTTGTGAAATAATGTCCTATTTAGACTCCATTTATCTCCTTTCAAGAACATTCAATTTTTGTTTATTGACTAACTACTGTGTATCAGACTCTATATTGATAATGCAGTTATGACAGAGATAGACAGGATAGCTGTTCTTATAGAACACAATGTCTACCAGTTATATCTACTGTTATTTTATATACAACATACTCATTCATTTCTCTATTCATTAGTCTTGCTGCCCTCCATGGTCTCTGGTTTTGTTCTTCTTCCCCCCCAAGCATCTAGCCCTGTGCCTAAAACCAAGTAGGCACACTATTTTAATTTACTAAAATTAAATGGCAGGCAATGTGCTAAATGTCAAAATTATATAATTTATTAAGTACAGACAGAAGTGTGGTCTTCTGCTTTTGGCTACATGAGGCATTTACTGATTTAATGTAGTGTAAAACACTACATTACTGATTTAGAGAATCAGTAATGTAGACCGTTATCTGTCAGAGTAGCCCTAACTGAGTAACTATAAGATCAATGACAGACTTACAGGAAAAAAAAAGGTATAAATTTCTAGAAACTAATTTACAATTCAGATTTTGAAATAGAGGGTGAATAGTTTGGAAGATGAAGGAAAACAATCTGAAAACTTGAGATGTGGTGGAGTGGAAATAAAAAAATTCAAAAATTATTAAAAGTACTTAAAGATTTATCAAAGAAGGGAATTTCTAGCCAGAAGCATTGACTTGAAACAGACATGATATGCTAAAATATAAAATATAACATAGGGAGGCCACATATATTTCACCATTGTCAAGAAGTTTCAATGAAGTATGCTATTTGAATTCATCTTTCTTGTGAGGGGAGGAAGGTCAATATCAAAGAAAAGAGAAGAAAAGTATAATTTGCATTGTAAAGGTTTGGTTTTTAAATGATGAAATGTGTTTACTTATAATGTAAAGGACACTTACATTGCAAAATGTTCTTTTAAAACTATAGTGAAGTATACCATTATCTGAAAATTACATCAGTAAACTGAGAGTCAATATGATTTAAAAATCCTCTAATGAATCACTAATATATTCAATACAAGTTAGAAAGAAAAAAATACATTGTTGACATTCATCAGAGATTGTCTCACTCTGTCTTTCTAATCATATATAGCCAAATGGCTTTACTTTTTATAGAGTAAATTTCCCTTAAGTATTAGGGAATAGGACAATGAGACTAGCATGTTTCCAATTCTTGGAAAGATGTTCAAGGTGAAATTGTCCAATAAAAAAGTAATTTTAGAATTCAGTATAACTGCTTGAAGATAATGAGGAAAATTCCATGCACATTGGCTTAACTTGTCTAGACTGAAAACTGTGCTAAGATGGACATTTACAGAATTATTACAAATGGCCAACTACTTAGAAATTAATGCATAACAGTGACGGCAGTACATTTCATATCAGTTGTGAGATTCATGCAATTTCCTGCTATGATAATGGGTCACAGTCACAGTAATTCATAGCAATTTACAATATACCTGTGGAGCACTCCCAGTGACGGAAATGAAATTAACTCCTGTCACTATGGAACAAATGCTAAGTTTTACAGATCTTCAGATAGCTAAATTTACTTTTTAACAAAATAAGTGTAATTTTTGAGAGCACTTCTCTGAAATGTAAGCTGTTTTATAGCACCAATTTTAAAACTACAGAAACCTCTTCTACTGTCCTCTTCACAAGGGTAGCAACAATACTTCATAGAAACACGTTTAATCTTTTATCCATTGAGTATCCCAGGGAGCTTAGATTTAAAGGTCTAACCTGTAGAGATAAAAGACCCTTTGTTTGAAACCTGGCTCTACTACTTAATAACTAAGAGATTCAATAGAGTATGATTTAATTTACACATCTGTAAAATGGGAAAAATAATAATTAACATGTTATAGAGATGTTGAGAACAAAATTAGATTGTCCACTTAAAATGGTTGTAACTGTGTTTGCCACCTGGGAAGCAGCAAATAAACATTCATGATTATTATGCTGACAAAGCTGAGTTAGCCAAAAATGTCACCGGAATACACTAGTTTGTTTTCCTTATAAAATAACAGAAATATATTTTAAATTCAAAGTTTATCTATTTATTATTCCTTTTCGCTTGCTAGAGTTTCTATTTCTTCGAATTTGAGACTATAACAATTCTGACCAGTGTAAGTTTGTTTTAGTCTTTTGAAATTCACTAAATATAGCTGACAAAAGGTAACTGAATATTTGGCTGCTTCACATATTTTATTTTATTTTATTTTTTGAGACAGGGTCTTGCTCTGTCACCCAGGCTGGAGTACAATGTCATGATCTCGGCTCACTGCAACCTCTGTCTCCTGGGTTCAAGCGATTCTCCCCACTCAGCCTCCCCAGTAGATGGGACTAAAGCACACACCACCACACCAGGCTAATCTTTATAATTTTTGGTAGAAAGAGGGTTTCACCATGTTGGCTAGGCTAGTCTCGAATTCCTGACCTCAAGAAATCCGCCTGCCTTGGCATCCCAAAGTGCTGGGACAACAAGCATGAGCCACCGTGCCCAGTCACAATTTTATTAGAAATGAGTCTGCTATCTTTTATCTAAGATAAATTTGCCCTTCTAAACTGGAGTAAAATATTTGCCAATAGTATTCCACACTTTACCATGTTCTATATTTCTGTAATTTTATTAGACATTTGACTTCACTTCTTTTACTATTATCTTTTAAAATTAAAATATATCTGTCTTCTATCTGCATAACATGTCAAGAGATATATTCTATACTTTAATAAAATAAGTACTCTTTTATGTTTTATTTCATACCAGGCAATACGTTAAGCCTCAGGTATCTCATGTTTAAAATGGAGATAATAATAGCACCTTTCTAACAGGATTTCTTAGTGGCTTAATAAATAATATTGATAGTAAGTGTTTACACAGTTGTTACCTGCTAAGTGAAACAAATGTTTATTAAGCCCTTACATTCTACAAAACCATTTTTGGCACTACCATTATGATCAAGATGTCATCAAACATTACATCAAAGAGGTAGTTGAGTAGAAGGTCATTTAGGTCCTTTTACATCATAGGAGAGACTGGATTTTATCCTTAGACACATGGAAATTTAGTAAAGGGTTTGAATAGAGGAGTGACATGATTGAATCATGTCATAAAAAGGTCACAGGCTGCTGTGTGGAAGAGAAACAGCAAAGAGTGACAATCTAAGAAGTGAGATGGGAGGTTATTGTAATACTTTTGTGACATAGGATGGAATCTGGATGGGATAGCATTCATTGGTGGAAATAGGAAGAAAATAACAGATTCCAAAACCATTTGGGTGGTAGAGCCATGGGATTTTATGGATTCAACGTGGGACATGAGAGAAAAGTGGAGAATGTGATTTATGATATTGAAAGTTGCCCCTCCCAATACAAAAAACCAGAGGAATAAAATAACAGTCAGGAGGTGGCATTTAGGGAAGAAATTTAAACATAAGCGGAATTTTGACTAGTGAAAATTGATGAGGAGGAAGAAGGAGGATAAACACATTCCAGGTAGGTGAAATGATATGGAAAAAGGCATAAGACCCCCAAAATTCCAACTGAGTTTGGACATCACTGGGTAGCTGCAGTGAGAGGTGAAGCTGATCTTTCATTGACTAACTCAACACATATTTATCAAACACCTGTTATGCACTAGTGACTCTATGAGGTGCTATTACAGCAGTGAAAGTGATGACCTGAACAGTTGTGTATGTCGAGAGGAGGGGAAGATTTCAAAATGAATGGCCTAGGAAGTCTTCACTGAAAATGTGATATTTAAATAAAACCTCAAAGGATGACACAAGGCAGAGGAAGACTCCATGGGGAACTATTTGAATAAAGGAATATGGATATATCAGGAAACAGCATCCAAGGCAAAGGAAACAGCAGTAAAGAATCCCAAGGTAAACAGTAATTTGTATGTCCTCAGAGGAGGGAGGTAAAGAGAATGACCTGAAGAAGGAGGAAGGGGAAGGATTGAAGAGTTCAGCCCAATCCTGGGATCTGAGCAGAAGACTGACAAGTCTTAACTTTTTCCTCGAATCACTCTGGGTGCTATAAAGAGAATAATAGAAAATTAGAAGAGTGGGAAATGACCATGTAGATGGTTTGGAATATAATGGAAGTTTTTCTCATCACTCATGAGATTTAAACAACAATTAGATTTAAGTACATTGCTTTGGCAAGAGTATTTAGGATGGGCTAGATGAGGAATGGAGGCAGATGGATCGGAGAGTTACTGTGGTTAGGCAAGGGGCAGGTAATGAGGACTTGTTCATTTTGCTCATTATTGATACCCAACACCCAGGACAGTTCCACATAATCCACTCATTGAATAAGTAAAGAAATGAACTAATTTTTGAATGAGAGAAATATTTTAGGCGTACGACAAGGACTTGGCAAATGATTGGTATTTTCTTTGAGAAAACTGAAAACCTGAAAATGACTCTGAGGTTTCAAGCTAACATTGGATAATCATATTGATCATTTTATGTTCAAGGTAATGGGCCTTTCTGGCATTGCATCATTTTATCCTTGAAAACCCTGTGCTGCAGGTGCCATCATCTACTAATTCTGTAGATGAGACAAAATGAAGCTTAGGAGGGGGTTCAATAACTTCCCCTAAATCTGTTAGCTGGTAATGGCAGAGCCTGGATTCAAACCCAGAACTCTTCAATTGCAAAGCTTTTCTGTTTTTTATGAACCTGTCTTGGTGACTTGGAAATAATGTTATGAGCAGAAAGAGCTGACAAACAGGTGGGAAAACTTATGCAAAGAAGAGGAGCAAAAGTTTAATATGGGTAGAATCTAATAATGTCAACATGAAACACAGAAGAAAAATGTTTTCAAAAGTTGAAATGGAGATCCAGAATTCAGAAAAAAATTATACACATATAAATTCAGATTTTGGAGTCATATAATTGAAGTTTTAGAAATATTATGATTAAAAAAGACAAAATACAAGAAAAATGAAATGTCAGAAACTGTATTATGAAATGCTTGTTTACAGGGTAGGAAGAGAACGACGAGCTGATGAGAGAAGGGGAAATATTGTATTACTGAAATTGCTCTGTCCAAATCCATACTGAAATGTTCCCACATCAAAACAGTTTTCAAGTTAAGCGTGGTATATACTGCTGGAAAAGGAGCATTTACAGAGGTGAGAATAGAACAAGGAAAAAACAATGTCAGAGTTGCCAGAGAGAAGAGAATTTCGATAACTGTATAAATATTATACAGGATACTTTAGAGCGAAGTGTGGTGTGAGGAGAGTGAACTGACAAGAAGAAAGATATTGACTATAAAAAATATGTATTTTTTGTTAGCAGAGGTTTTCACAAAATGTCATTTAACTCATAAAGCATAGCAGGAAGAAATCAAAGCAGATATGGAGATTTTGTCCTAACAATTTTATTATTGAACAGAAAAATATTCAATAGATTCTATAGGAGATTGGAGAACTTTCTTTACAAATTTCTTAATCGATATCTAGAGAGAGAGAGACAAAAACACACCCAACGTCAAAGCTAATAAAAGTCCAACCTAGACCAGATCTTCTTACTCTCAGACCTGTACGAGTGCCAATAAACCACATTGTTTCTGCAAAGCAGAAGGGACTAACCGTGAAGTCAGTTTGGGTAAAACTCTGCTCCGCTAATAATTAATATGAGACTTGAACTGGGAATTCCCCTCAGTTACAGGAAAATATTAGTAACTTTGAAACAAATACAGAAATATACTATTACTATAATTTTAGATGAACCTAGTTAACTTATTAAAATCTCATTTTGTTAGCACATCAATCTATGTACTATAAAGAGTATGTTTTAACAAGTTCTGAAATGTTAGTATTTTTAAAGAAAAGTTACATTTCTGGAAGAATATTTGGGAATGGACTAAATCTTACTTTAATTCTGACCTAAAAATGATTATAAATAAATCATAAGTAACAAATATTCCACTTTTAAAATTATCATATGATCACAATTGTTCCATAATGTATAGTGCATTCACTTTCAAAGCCTAATGTGAATGTGTGTACAAACAAAAATAATGAAATGCATTGGAATCATAAATAGCCACTTGTACATAAAATTTTAGAGATGAAGGAACATTTATAAATTTTGAGCTCAGCAAAATTGTTCAATATTATTTATATAACATGTTCATAGCAGGTAAACATTGGGAAAAACTCAAAAAGCTAAATAGCGTGTATTCATATCATTTTGTGTAATTAAATTTTCTAAAAAAGTAATTTATTTAATATCATTTAAAATATTATTTTAATTGACAAATAATAATTGTACATATTCATAGAGCACATAGCCACATTTTGGAATATGTAATGTACAGTGAAAATATTGGGGTAATGGGTATATCTGTGATCTCATACATTTATCATTTCTTTCTTTTGGAAAGGTTCAATATCCTCCTTCCAGTTATTTGAAACTATATAGTATTTTATTGTTAACTGTAGCTATCCTGCAGTGGTATAGAACACTAGCACTTCTCCTCTCTAACTATAATTTTGTGTCTTTTAACAAATCTCTTTCTACATCAACATGATCAAGAATGAAGAAAATCTTTCTAATCATAAATTGAATTGTGAAAATAGGATTATCAAATTGTAACAATTGTTCCCATGTGAATGCCAAGACCAATATCATTTGGTGGGGAGCAGCTGCAAGTTATCATCAGTGCAATGTTTTGAACTTAAAATAAATTTTAAACGCAAAACAATGGCCAGCTACTTAAGCAACAAAGATCTTGTTGTCTTTGGTCATGGCTTATCCATTTTTTTGTGTGTGGCATCTCAAATATTTTCATATTTTGCAAATGGCCTACATAAAGAGAAGATATTCAGATAATATATTATTTTGCGGTTTCAAATATTATATTTATGTAAACTACAATGTTATGCAATTACACCTCTATTTATTATCCAAATAAATTTTTGTTCCAACTTTGTAAAAAATATTTCAGAGATTATTTACAAACTAATCCAAAGTTTATGTATTGATAATAGATGTGTAAAAATGTGTTTATTTGAAAATATTTCTCTACATTCTACCTCAAATTTTACAAGTGATTATTTATTTCTTTTGGCTATCCTAATTCGATGAGGCTAAATAAGTCCAGTACATTTTAAAGCAGTAACTTACTCTGAATTAGGAGCAGGATGGCTCCTTATTTTATTTGCCTAATATTACATGTCTCCAGAGAATCCTTCAGCTTCTAGAGCTGTGTGACACTTAAAACGGTAACATATACTAGTTTTCTCTGCATTAGTATCCTCTATTCAAAATATGAAATCCAAGTCAATACCATGAAATTAAGTAGGATTACACTGAAGAAAACCAACATTAAGTCTACAGTTTACCGATTTTTGTAAGTATACCAGAAAGCAAATATTTTGGTCAGTTGTATACTCTGGTTATTGGAGAACTAATTTCTAAATCCTACAGTCGTTTTATTTCTACTTGATGTATATACATATATGAATGTATTTTGATATATAAGATATTTCTTAGTGTATGTAGTATATATAGTATATTTTACCCTTTATTTAGATTTATTATTATAGTTTCCTGCTTCAAATCTTAGCCTTACTATTTTGAAGAAAATTAAACTTTTATTCCTATAACTCTGGATCTAAGAAGGCTGCGAGTACATCATTTTCAATAGCAACAGTCACTCAACAGTATTGTAGGTGAATGTAGGTTAATGACCACTCCATAATGTAGTGTGGTTTCTAGAACAAAATATTTTACCTAGGATTCTCCTCTCGGACCTCGATGTTCTTTCACCAGGCTTGCCAAATTCTTAATCATGCACTACATGTTTTCATGGGCCAGACACTTTTCTAAGTTCTTGATATTATAAATCTAATATAGTCCTCATAACCAACCAACAAGGTAAAAAAAAAAATCATCTCCTTTCAAAAGATGAAGACATTGAGCTGCCAAAAGATTAAGGCAGGTCCTGAAGTCACACACTAGGGTGGGACAAAGGAGCTTTGACTTCAACATTCTAGTTCACAGACTAAAATCATGCTTCCCTATTGGTTTGGTTTGGCTGATCTCACTTCTCTTTCTGTTTTGTATTTTTGGTTTTGCTTTTCCCCTGCTGCTCTGCTTTCTAGTGCCAACCCAGTGAGTGCCTACTCATGGATTTTAAGACCCAATTTAACTGGCACCTTGTTTAAGATTTTCTTTCCTCCTCACCAAGATTGAGTCATTGGCTTCTCAGCTGTACACTTTCACCACTTTCTAAACAGTTCCACTACTGCATATATTACCTAGTACTGCACTGATGTGCTTAACGTTTTCTGCCAAAAAGGTTATACTTTACCTCAAGGTAAAATGATATGATCTCTAAGACTAAAAATTTTCCATGTAATTGCAGACTCTAGCATAGTGCTGGAAATATATACTTGCAGAGGCAGATCTATAAAAACATAATACTGGTTGGGTACAATTTGGAATCATGGGAACTCTGGTAAGCTGGAGAGTGCATTAATGGTCAGAAGAAACTCCACTTTAATTTTTAATAAACACTGTGGCTCAAATGTATCCATCCATTTTTGTCTTCTAACCTAGCATAATATCAATAAAAAGAATAAAATGAAATGGGTAAACGTTTAAACATATACTATGGGCTGAATCATATACTCCCAAAATTCATATGTTGAAGTTCTAACCCTCAGGATCTCAGCATGGGAGTGTATTTGGAGAGAAGATCTGTAAAGAAGTAATTAAATGAAAATGAAGTTATTATTGTGAACTCCAATTCGATACTACAGAGGTCTTACAAGATGAGGAAATTTGGACACAGACACATATTGAGGGAAGACAGTGTGAAGAGACAGAAGACAGCCATTTATAAGCCAGAAAGAGAGGTCTGAAACAGATTCTTCTCAACTGTGGTATCTCAAAGGTTTCCATATTTTGTAATGGCCTACGTAAAGACAAGATATTCACAGAATATATTATTTTGTGGTTTCAAATGTTATGTTTATAAAAAGCACAACTTTATGCAATTACACCTGTATTTCAAGGTTCTCAAAGGAAGCAATCCTGTCAATACATTGATTTCACACTTTCAGCCTGTGAGAAAAATAATTTTTTTATTTAAACCCCCCAGTCTGTGGTATTTAGTCACAGTATGTAACAAAGAATGCATCTTGTAACAACACTTACACAAAATGTAAATGTTTAATATTCAACTAAAGCTTATGTTTATAGGTAATCAGTTAATTGGTTACCCAGTTAATTGGAAGATATATTGTTCTCTGAAATGACTGATTCATTTGTTTTCATAGACCTACCTGGCAAACAAGGAGTCTTGAAGAGAGTTAGGAAAAAGAATTTAAAGTACTATCATCAGACCAGTCCAGTCTAGAAATGTGAACATTTTTCTTTATCAGCTTCTCTTAGTAAGTGCTAAAAAGATAAGTAAAGGAAAGTGTGGCCTGATTTCAATAAGATACATAATATAAATTAAAGAAGCAGGTGCAGCCTTTAGGTAAAGTAGTCATAAAATGATTAAATAGTAAAACCATGAACTTCTACAGATGGAGGATGTTTAACAGTGTTACAGGAAATGTCTGAGGTTCAAATTTCTGAATGAGGTACCTGTTATCAGCTCAGATCTAATGTTGAAATTATGCTTCCACATAAGGTGAACTGAGTTTAAAATTTGTTTTCCAGTATTAAATCTCGGTGAAACATAGTAGGGCTACTAAACAAAGGAAGACGTACTAATAATAAATCGCAGAGCATAATGGACACAATTAATGCCTCCTTACTAACCAGTTGTTTAAAATAGAGTACTTACAGTAATTTAGTTTTGAAAGATAGATAATGTGAAAAAGTATTGCAAATGAAAGCAAGGGTTCTGTTTTGGAATAAAAACAATTTGTCAGGGCTGGCACACAGAGGGCAATACAAAACTGAAAGTAACGTTCAGGAAACCAGGAATTTTCAAGAAGAGAAAAATGGCTTAGACTAGAGCTAGGTCTCTTAGTATAGTTTTCTTTCTTTTTTTTTTTTTTGAGACGGAGTCTTGCTCTGTCACCAGACTGGAGTGCAGTGGCACGATCTTGGCTCACTGCAACTTCTGCCTCCTGGGTTCAGGCAATTCTCCTGCCTCAGCCTCCCAAGTAGCTGGGACTACAGGTGCGTGCCACCATGCCCAGCTAATTTTTGTATTTTTAATAGAGACGGGGTTTCACCATATCGTCCAGGATTGGTCTCGATTTCTTGACCTCATGATCCACCCGCCTAGACCTCCCAAAGTGGTGGGATTACAGACTTGAGTCACTGTGCCTGGCCTGTTAGTATAGTTTTCAATATTATATTAGGATTGAAGAATTGGACATTAATACTAATGCAATGAAGGTTTGGACTCTGATACTAGAATCCCACTTAATATCAATTATAGCCTAAGGTATATTTCTCATTTCATAAGGTAAGGCCAATCTTCCCCATTTAGTCCTCTTCATACTCTTGAGAAAGACTGAGATTTATTCCTTTCAGAAATGTTTTTAAACTTTCTAAATAAACTGGAATCCATTTAACTCCAGGTATTACACTCCACTTACAGGCATCTAGTCTAGATAGCACATGAGAGAAGCACTTACTATAGTCTTATGTTTAACTCACTCAAAAATATCTCTTGAGGGCCTAGTATGAACCATACACTTTTCAAAACTGGGGATAGAAGCTGTTAGATAAACAAACAGCAGTCTCAAGCTTCATGGAACTTACTTTTTTTTTTTTTTTTTTTTTTTTTTGAGATGGAGTCTCGCTCTGTCCCCAGGCTGGAGTGCAGTGGCCGGATCTCAGCTCACTGCAAGCTCCGCCTCCCGGGTTTACGCCATTCTCCTGCCTCAGCCTCCGGAGTAGCTGGGACTACAGGCGCCCGCCACCTCGCCCGGCTAGTTTTTTGTATTTTTTAGTAGAGACAGAGTTTCACCGTTAGCCAGGATGGTCTCGATCTCCTGACCTCGTGATCCGCCCGTCTCGGCCTCCCAAAGTGCTGGAATTACAGGCTTGAGCCACCGCGCCCGGCCGGAACTTACTTTTAAGGAGGAAAAAGAGAACAGATAATGAAGAATGACGGAGGGTACAAGGACAGAGAGGTCAAAGGTCACTGCTTTGATGAATTGTCATGGGCAGAGGTGTGAATAATGTGAAGAAGAAAACCATTTATTAAGACGGAAAAGACTAACTGAAGAAGGAGCGGGTTTGGTGGAAGAATATAAAAGTATTTTGGATATATTAGTTAGAAGTGAAGTTTGTAATAGCATCTGTTATGAGTCTGGAATTTAGGAGCATGATGAAGTCAAGGACATAATATAAGGACTGTCAATATATAGATGGTGATAATGGCCAGGAAAAGATTGTACAGAGAATAGAAGAAATTTGAAGAATGAGTTCTAGAATTTTTCGCTTATTAGAAACCAAGAATTTTTGGGAGAATCTTACAAAGAGCTTAAGAAAAAGTGTCCAGTAAAGCAAGAGAACAATGAAAATAGTATGTTGACACCAAATGACGAAGTATCTGGAAGAATACAAGTCGATGATAAAAAGAAGAAAAGTCAGTAAGCACTGCCAGATACTTCTACAAGATGAGCAAGGTGACGGTCGACGACTGAGACACAGCGTTTGGCAACGTGGGTGCCATTTCCGTGCCTAGGATAGAGTGAGATCGTAGCTGGCTTGTTTTTATCTGGATGTGTTTCATCGATTTGTTTCTTCAATGACAATTTATTGAGAAAGTATGATGTGTGAGTGCGAAAGCGGGAACTACAAACGAGAATGGATCCATTCATTGCCATCATGAAAATCATGAAATCACAAAATAAATAAAAACAAAATTCTGCCGATGAGTTTTCTTTTATATTATTGGAATAAAGTAACTTGTTATATACTGCCCATTAAACTGAAGTTTTTTCAGATTGCCTGTCTCTGTTTAGGAGATACTAATTATACACTTTAAAATATATATAGAATCATCAACGAAAGCAGGTTTGAGGTGCTAAGAGATTTTTAGTGTTAAGTAATATATAATATATATTTATTTCACAAAAGTCAAGAGAGTTGTTATATTACATTTCTCAAGCCCAACCCAGCCTTTGAAGTGTTCCCACAAAGCTATGTCGTGGCCAATTATCTCAGATAAGTGTTTATGGTGACAAGGCTACTGCTTAATTTAAACTCTTCATACACATGCTTGTATACATACACACACTCTGGCACATCATGTAAATCAACAAATATTTTCTACAGTATTTACCAGTTAAATTTAGGAACATATACTCTTTTAAAACAAAGCGACATTTTTAGAATGACACTGATATTCATCACCTCAAATTTATTTTTTAATTTAAATTAACATATTTTTTATATTTGCAACAGTGTAAGTCACTTTACTAGCATTTGTGTGCCTTATTCAATCCAGTAAGTATCTTGAAAATATATATCGATTATTAATATACATTAAATAAGAGAAATTAATTACATAATACATGTATAGCTTTATACACTTTTGAATAGATAAATATGTATTCAATACATGGCTATATACATTTATTTATAATGTATATTATTTATTAATGTTTATTAATTTATTAATGAATACTAATAAATTGGTAATGTATAGAGCCATATATTAAATACATTCATAAATATTAATTACTTAATATACATTAAATAAGCATATTATAGATATATTTGCTTTTCAAAAACACAAATTTGATGTAATAACATAATAAAGGGCTTTGATACAGTAATTCAACAAAGGTAGGACGTGAACATAAAATATTCGTGAGGATAAAATTAAAGTCTGTAGTGCTCTGAAAGAGTAAATTCTACATATAAAGTGAGAATCTAAACTGTATACTACTATTAAGTTCAATACACTTTTATAATTAAAATAAATCTGAAATAATGTATTTTATTAGAAGACTAAACACAAAAGCAGTCGTCATTTTGCATAGCGTAACTCAGAGCAATATAAAATAGGCACATAGTAAACTGACGGTTAAAAACATAGTCCAGGAGACACAAAATTCAACAAATTCAATCAACAGGTGCATAACGTATCATTTCTTTGGTTTAAAAGTCTTTGAAATGCTGTATTTCTACACAGTGGAATTTCCTATAGAATTCCCAATTCACAACATGTTTTTCTATTGTCATTTACCTAAACACTGAATGTACTGTGGCATCAGTACTACTAGTCCAAATACAACCGTAAAAAGCACCAGCTGGCTGTATTCAACATGGCACTTGTCCAGGTCTCAAATGTCTTATTTATATACAATGGAATTTTGCCAGCTGTTTAATATTTAGGGCTAATAAATGTAACTGGCAGTACTACACAAGCGCAACTAACAAACATCAGAAAATACTTCTCAATGTGAAGTTTGAGTTGTTCTCATTTAACAGAGTGAAATTTGTGACAGTAGAAAGTGAGTTTAAGCAGTTTTGATTTTGAAATAATTTTTAAAAATTAAAGAAAGATCAACAAAACTATAGGTGAGCTGTAAACTTACTATCTTATTTATATTTTTTTAAATCAGGGATATGTATTGATAGTCAAAGATTGTATCACCATAAAAACGAACAGAGGTATTTAAAAAGGTCCCTGGACCTCAAAGACAAGGTAAAGGGTGCTAGACCTAGAGGAAAGTTACAATATAGTATCAAGATGGATTAATATATCGTGATAACGCAGTGAAATTTTACCAAAAGAAGTCTATATGAAAAATAAGATGGACTCACTAACTGTGCTAATTATGAATGCAATACTATAATTTATGTTTCATCTCTAGAAACAAACATAGACATGTACCACTTGATGAAAGAATGAATGGAAGAGAGAGAGAAAGAAGAAAAAAGAGAAGGAATGAGATAAGAGGAGAGAGAGAGAAAGAAAAAAGAGAAAGTAAAATGAAGGAAGAAAGAAAGAAAAAAAATGAACCTTCTTGCAAACAAAATAAGCATTATTTGTAATATGCATTAAATTTGAGTAATAGACAACGAGGGGTTATTCCTCTCAAAATATCACTTTTCAAAAGACCACATTCCACTATTGAACCATTATTCCCTCTAAACCCTGTTGCTTGTCCCAAAAAAAGGACCACACCCCTGGGTATAATAGAATGTTAAACCTAAACCATCATTTGTGTAAAGGTGAATATGTGAACCAAGAAGGCTCTGACAGTAGGCAAAGCAGAAGGGGAGAGCTGTGTGGAAATTGTGAGGATGCACGTGAAATGAAAAGTGAAAGGGTAGACGTGAAGAAACAAAACACATTCCTCCAACCCGACCTACTCCACATTTTTGCCAAGTTTAAACCCTAGAGAAGATACAAAAGACAGTCCTCTAGCCAGTAGTGAAAAACACAAGAGGAAGACCAGGGAATTGAACAATTAAGAAAATTGGACTTTAATTATTGTTTTCACAATATCTGTTGATACCTGTTAAATTACTTAGCTTTCCTGAGGTCTATTTTCTCAACTACTAAATATATTAATATATGAAATATAATTTCCTTTCTACTTAAGTAGCCAATAAAATGCTTAATTCAGCCACAACAGGTGCTGGCTTACCCACCAGACAGATCAACATGTATCTAGGAGATGGCAGGGTCACAAAACTTTCTTTTTCTAATTTCTAAAATCTAAAATGATGTCTGATATATTTAAAAAGAAAATAAATAAATGTTTGAAAAGGAGAAAAGCTAAAACTTTGCTGGACCTTGTTACAATTATATTACTGATGCTGCTTTGACTTTGAATTATAGAGGAAACACCATAATGTTTCTAGGTTTAGGTTCTTTACCATAATTTGATTATAGGTGTCCAGTCATATACTGTCTTCACAGCCCACAGATGCAGATAAAGCACTGAGCTCATAGCAGAAAAATAATCCAGAAACAGGAGTGGGGAAAAGCACCCAATAAGAAGTTGGCTTTTTAATTTTAGACAAATACAAATTAAAAACATGTTTTCCGAACCAGAGATGCCAATCTCCCTCTTGGTAATGGACACAAGATTTGGGAGCACTTAGATGATTTAATCCTGGGAGCAGCAGTTTCCAGCTTCACATTCTAATATCACTGCTGCTATCCCTTTTTCTAAGTCCCCTGTCTTTCTGCCTGACTCCCCATCATCATCTTGCTGCAAAACATTCCCTCTTATTAGACATGGGGAAGAAAATGCTAAAATGATTCAATTTCAAGAGTTCTGCTTCCTTTTGTTTTAACAATCACAAGGGAAACCAAGAATTCTACTTTGGAAAAGTTCGAGTGCCATGAGCACAGTATCTTTCATTGATTTTTAAAGAGCTTTTCAGCATGTGTTTACATTTTGGATTTTGCTCCTGAAAAACATAAGAGTTTGGTTGTTCCAGTGTTTGCTTATTTTAAAAGTAATTCGTTGACTGCTACTTTGTAATTTCTGCATATGATTATTGAAAGTAGAATCACTTATGGTATATCTAAACTAAATTCAAAACAACCGGAATGTAATTAGATTAATGTCAATGTAAACCACCAACCCAATGAACTTTTAAACACAAGTAGAGCACAATGGTTTTGATGCCAAGAAATCCCTGTAACTTGGAACCTACTAAGGAGACCATTACTCTATAGGGACCTCCATTTAGATGAAGCCACTCAAGTCAACTAGCCATTCAACTACTTCCACACACATATCCTTGTGTTTTCTTCACGAAGCCAAGGGAAATTATTTTCCCTTAGGGGAATTGGTTTCTTTCAATTTCTATCTAAGAATACGTCAAGCAGGAAAATCACCATCATTTTCCAGTGATCTCTGTAACTACTTGGTCCCTGAAACATTTGAAGAACACCAACATCTTGAAAGTTCCAAATACTGTTCTGAATCATGCGAATATATTTAAAGGAAAAGGTCAAACCTTAAAAAAAAAAAAAAAAAACACAAAATACTGTTTATAAAAATTATATCTTAAAATATTTTCATAGTCATAGAATAAGATAGAGTCATAGGATTTAAATGATCATTTATGTAATCATTTCAATGTCTCTATGTAACCTGCAGAATCTCACAGACTTTTACAATTACAATTAGTTTCAACCCTAGAGTTTTGCAAAAGAATTTCAGATAAGACAGCAGTATAAAATCTGTACCTAATTCCCAGTTCCCAAAAAGTGACAGTTACTTCTTGAGCCATTAAACAAAGTATAAAGAGTTATAAAATTCTAGATTTCTGCTCATAAAGCAAAAAAAAAAAAAACCCATAAATTATTTTAAAAATCATAATGTTAATGGAAAGGGCTTAGAATGCATCTGTTTTCATTAACAAATATTTTCTTTATTAAATCACCTTAAAATAAAGTTGGAGGCCATGTGTGTGTGTGTGTGTAGGGAGTACTTCAGAACTCTAGGCATTAATTAAGACCCCAAGTGATAGAGAGGAAGGTGAGGCGAAAGGTGATTGGAAATATTAAAATATAAAGGCCCCGGGGGTTTACCATACCTTCTAATCAGGATAATATTGACATATCTTTGGGTATTTGTTAGGGTGATGTAGCAAGAGAAGATCTAATTGCAGCCATGAGAAAAGACCAAATATTGCAGATCTCACCCAAAGTACCATCCAGGACTATGCATAATAGAATAAAACTCTTAGGAGCTCAATGAAGCATGTGAGACAGGGGGAAGAGATTAGGAATTCAACCATCCTTGTGCAGTCCATTTTAAAATGTATATTTAACTTCAATTGTGTGTACGATACACAGAAAGGCACATGTAGAAATTTAATAACTAAATCTGTAGCTATCTATAAATATACATATAGTGGGAACTCAATAATTATTTTAATTATCAGAGTACATCATCAAAAGTTTTGGATGGTTTTAAATTATACTGGAACTCTGACTTCAAAGATTACCTCTCTGAGTCCTCCAATTAAAATCACATTTGTAATCAGTTTTCCTTTCATCTTAAAAAATGTCTGACATTCTGACAAGTTTCAATGTCTGCTTTGTGTAATTCAATGGAAAAATAAGCTATTTATTATAGATAATTTTCATTCAAAATATTTTAGAAATAATGTAATATATACCATGTGATCCTGAAAACCAGTAATGAATGGATTTTATATTACTTAGAGAGTTTTGATTTTCTAATGTTGTCTTTCAAAAGAGTGTGAGAGACATCATAGTTCCCTGACATTGTTACAGATGTAGAAAGATATGCTAAGTTTGTGTTGGTTATACCTCAACTTTTACGACTATTTCCAGGTAAAGCAAAAGAATTACACACATGCCTATGCACACACCACACAAATTACCTATAATTAGAAAAACCTATTTCATTTAAGCTATACTTTCTCTGTTCAAAATTTATGTATGGATTGACCTTTTTTTTCAATATTTTCCTCTTCATGACATAATGTAAGGCATACCTTTTCTAAACTATCCACTAAAATGAATAGAAATCTATGTGCACTATACAGAAAATCAATTGAGAATCTATTCAGACTATAAAATTTCCTACACCAAGCTATCAATGCATTCCTACCTCTTATTTTTAAAGGACACTCTGATGTATTTAAACTTCAGTGACCAGGCTACTCTCCACAATGAATAGCCATATTTTCTGTACTGCACAGACTATACCATTAGCAATTATACATTCCCGGACTGATCTTTTACAGATGTCAAGGAAATCTGATGAAAGGACGCACTCAGCATGGAGGCATGGCTGGGACTGTAAAGTGGCACCACTGGGTATGGCATGTCCTTGTTATAGGAAATAAAGAGTGGTATAAAACCAGTATTTATTTTTCAGTGAAAGGAGAAAAAACGATTAAAGTCAATGAAGAAGAGAAGAGGAGTATAAAGGGGAAAAATAAAGGAAAATTTATGATAGCATGGTCATCAAATAAGAGGAAAACCATAGTAAAAAAGAACTAACAGATAAGTAAGGATGAAAATAATTATCACTGGTCAAATGGTATCTAAAGTGTTCACTGCTGCCCAAGTAGTTTATATGAAATATTTCATCAACCTTCCCAGCAACCCTTAAAAAAGGTACTAGCATTTTGCCAAGGAATAATGATTCAAATAACTGAAAACCATTTCTTACTTTGAAGACTTTCACTCAATTAGCATGCTTGACAGGCCAGCTTTCTGAGCAAGCAATCTGTAGTTTCCTAGGGCTCTCTGCTTAGATTTCACGATCTGCAGTCACAATCTTAAAGTTGTTAGTTTTTGAACAAGGTATTTCAAAAATACCCTATGCCCCTCAGATTATGTAGCTGGTCTTGATATCTCATAATTCTGAAGGATAAGATTTATGGCATACTTACTGATTGCATACGGTACTAATAATCCAAAAGCTCAAATTTAAAACACCACAGTATTTAGTATCTCTCGCTCCACTACCATCTCCATTACATTGTCTTTTCATTTATTTTTCTGTTTATTTGGCTGCATCACCTTCTGAGGTTATTATTGACTCCCTATTAAACAGGTCTATTTGAATGACTGCCTGGCTTCTAAAATATTTTAATCAGGGTACAAAACTGAACTATATGACAAAATGTATAATTGATATATTTTTCTGTAAGAAAAAAATATTCAGTAGAAGTTAAAAGAAGTAAACTCTATCCCATATTTGCTCAACTGGAAATTAACTCAGAATTTCTTCTGTGGTCTTCAGTATACCTATTACAATTTTGAAAACAAGGCAGAAAATCAATGAACATCAATAAATTCACTGAAATACTCAAAAAGTAAACTTAAATATAACAGAAATAGGTAGAATATAAAAGTCATTTAAATAAAACTAGGAGATTACTTAAGTCTGTCAAACTCAAATTACATCATTACAATATGAGTGTTTCTGTTTACATAAAAAGAAACATTTTCAAAACTATGAAAACAAATTTTCATTACTATGTGTTAGAGTACGGAAAATACCCCATTTAAAGGGGTTTATCATTCACTTGGTTTATCAACATCTTGTCCAAAAGGCTGTGACAAAATCTCTTTTTTTCCAACTCTCTGGAAATTATTTTAGCTCCTCCTATACAAGCAAGTCTTAGCAAATTATGCAAACTAAACTTGCCGGAGTAGTCCCATATGCGTTTCACTTACAAAAAAAGTTTGTATTTATGTGAAGTACAGGTTTGCCACCTCAGAGTTTCATGGAAATAAGTCTGTTTTTTTTCCTTAAAAAATAACGACAGAGAAAAATAAATGACAAAGCTGGAGTCAAGGAATTTTGGAAACAGTCCAATTGTTTTATCAGCTGCACCACAAGGCAAGCAAACCTTAACCTTCTATGGCCTTATAACGCTACTAAACTGCTGCCTTTATACTCTGCATTTTGCATATGTAAGAAAACGCTCCTCAGTTTAATATGCTGATTACTGTAAAGTAAGCATAATGTCAAAACAATATTTGACCCAATGCATCATAAAGCTATGGCTTTCTAACAAGTGTTCCTGTTGCATGCCAGTCAGTAAATATATACACCATAAATTTAAGAGAATGGTTTCATCTTTTCTTTAGGGAATTGAATACACACAGACTTGAAAATCAAGAGAAACTAACTTCTGACTCTGTTTATAGTACAGTGGATAACTTATTAAAAAAAAATCAGATTTGGAATTGTATAAGGACAATGCCTGAATATTTCCACATTCAAGCCTGGTCTATTTAACATATCTTAGATGCATAGCAGGTAAGAAAGCCTTCATGAAAAAAAAAAATAATGTAGACCTGTTTTGACATCATTTAATTGGCATACTATGCATTTGTAGATTTTTAGGGAAGAAATTTATGCTGTTGTAGAAAATATAGAAACAAAAGAACAGGTTTTCTAAACACCCTCAACCACAGATTACAGTGTTTTGTTTAATCTTTCTAATCTTTTATAACAGAAATTGACATGAATATACAAACTGCACTTGAGCTGTATTTCTGCATATTTAAAAATTTAAATTACTTAGCCTCTAAGTCTCAGGGTATTGAAAAAAAAACCCTGCTCTCAGTGAGACACTGATTTCATGCTGTGACAAGCTCAAAAATGAAAACAACTATACACATGAGAGGGTTTTTCACCAAACCGCAGCACTAAGCACAAATGAAACCCTGCTGGGAACATGTATCTACAAGTGTGAGTATGTTTGACTTGGTAACATGCATTTGTGACTTTATGTGTTAATAGGAAAAAGTGAAAAAGGAGCTAGACAAGGATTTCATTGTCCACATTTTTTGAAGATCTTTCTTTTTTTTTTTTTTCCACAGACTTTAAAAATATTGGCAACATTTGAACATAACACTCAGCATTGGGCTCAAAGGCTGTCTTCACTACAGTTAACCACACAGTTCCCTGCTCTGCCCCAACAGTGACCTCAATCTAAGCGAAAAAGATGAGAGAAGATTCAAACTTTATACTTGTATTCCCCTTGGACTAGTCTGGACCAAAGATCACAAAGAGACTCACTATGAATCATGATTTATTTCTTATTAGATGATGGAGTAAGTATTCTATTATATGAAAAATAAAAGCAAATGGTGGTAACTAATTATAAAATTTCCCCTCCTTTTTAAAGAAATTAGACTTGTTTAAAACCCCTTCTCTGATAACTCTGTCTATACTCCATTCCCATGTGATTTTGAGGGAGGAATGAGAGATATCATGGGAAAAGCACTAGAAAAGACATATTAATTAGTCTTCCAAATAAATTCCATCTCAAATATCATTTTACAATACTTGAATCTTTGGCAAACATGAAAATGCACATGAAACAATTTAACATTGCAAGAAACACAAATAACATTACTCAACTGGCTCATTAGGTATAAATAAATTATTTTATTCAAGCAAAAAAAGAAAATGAAAATTTTTATAATAAAATATAAGTGATATAGTTTGTACCATTTTGCTTTTAGAAAAACATCCCACATTAACAATATAATATATATCTAGTTTTTATACCACAAACATTTATTGACTTTGACTACCTTATTATGATTTAATATATAATGGATAAAAGCAATAAAATTATGACTTTAACATACAGAAAAGGTTATTCTCAAGATTCATATGCTAGTTGTAAGCAGTAACTTTACACATATAAAAGAAAACACCTTATTTTTCTTTTTAAATTTATATTGTATTTTTACAATTGTAAAATACTTCTGTGGCTCAACAAATAGAAGTTATGGTACTCAAAATGCTTTAAAAATAGAGGATTATTTATAATAGTATTGAAAATTATTATTTTAGTCATTGCATTATATTATTCAGAATGAATAATAAAATAGAAAAGGTTTTATAATTTTCGGTGCATTTAAAACATCTGAAGAATATCTGATCCAGTCCACAAACTTCATAGATAATGTACTATCTACAGTAATAAATAATGGATTCACAGGAGCCATTATTCCCCAAGGACTAAAAATTCAGAACAAGTATTTCTTTCAAAACAGTTGGTACATCTTTGCAATGACATATAACTCCAGAGCCAGACTCTTATTTCTAATTCCTTCATCAACAATAATGTATGTGTAATTATAAGTACTCTAATAGCATTTCTTTATATCTTAGTTGCATCTTTGCACAAATGGAATAAAGGAATATCAACATGGAAATCAAAATTATATTTAGAAGATTTAATAACATAAAAAGCACTGGAAATTATCTATCATCTATCTATTTATCTATTGACTACATATGTCTCTTGATTATAAGCCCTCAAAATATCATGTATTCTTATTAAATACTAGTTTATGAATCATCATGCCAGGGGAACTGCACCTTGAAAAGTTTCAGTGGAATAATTGTAATCAATACTTTAACACTATCCACAAAGAAGATAAAAATGTCAATGGTAAAATCCAAAATAAAATTAAAAATGTACAAATAGATATGAATTTAGTTCACCCCTTTGGATTTTCCTCTAATAATCTGGTTCCTTTGGAGGATATCATGTTCATTATTATTGGACATTATATTTTAGCTTTGTGACTCAGGCTTCTTTGGAAAATTCTGAGTGTAGTAAATCAATCAATCAACATAGCACAGTATTTAAATAAGAGAGAAATAAAACGAGTGAGGGAAAGAGAGGTAGAAGAAGAGGAAATAAAGCAGGCATCAAAAACAGTGAATGCAAATATAAAACACATCAAATGTTGTCAGGACTACAGCTGAAATTACCCACCGGAGATGTACAGAGTGATTTGATAAAACAGTGCATTTAATTAGCAACTACTAATTTGAACTAACAACTTGAAGATCTGCTATCCTTTACATTTTCTGGCAATTTGAGTAGCTTTTCAAAATCCTTTCTAACAAACTAAACCTTAAGGCTAATGGGTAGTTTCAAAATTTAAAAATATGAAACCTAAAGGAGAAAGGAAGTAACCCTTCACATCTGCCGTGTGCTGTCAGCCTATGCCAGTCTTCGAAGTTGTTTACTGAAATCTTACCAATGGGAGAAGAAACATCAAATCTGAAGAGAGAAGGCAGATGTATGAGAGAGAAATCTTTTTTTCATTGTTACAGTCCCAAATGTGGACAGGCAATCCAAGACCTCAGACTTGTGGTTGCTCTGGATGTTCCCCAGAGATTTCAATACTCAATTGTCAGTGCACACCAAGGCATGCACAAGACCCAGACAAGTGTCTTTTTGCAGATCTGATGTAAAGAATTGCTGGCAGGTAGCTTGCCCAGCATTCTGTCCATGCTTAGAGGTAAAAGTTTTTGTTAAGATGTGGAATCAGATAGAAGAAGAAAAACTACTCTTATAATATTTAGGAAATTTCAACTGATCATGAGAAGTGATAAAACTCACACACACACACACACATACACACACAGACACACACACACATACACAGAGTGAACCCTTTATGCTATGCTACATATAAGCAAACGTTTTGGTTTTGCAAATTAGTCAATGTCTAAGAAAACCGTGTGTGTGTGTGTGTGTGTGTGATATGTGTATTGTATGTGGCTGTGTTTGTGTATTGGTTATTAAAAGAGAATCTGAAACATTAAGAAAAATATCTGTTTGTATTTATTTTAATCTCCACATAAAATTAAAATAGAATATTTTGAAAGCCATTTTGAAAATTTTATTTTCTTCAATTCATTCTCTATAGTATATTCCAGATAAATTCCAAGTAGTTTGCACAACAAATGCCAACAGAGACAAGTATTTTATGATGTATTTATTAATAAGCTTATAGTTAAGTACATTTGTAACACTGTTATTCTAAATAATGTTTAAGACTGTTAATATGTGTAAGATGCTTTACAAAATGTTATACACAATAACTCTGTGAGACATGTATTATTACTCTCATTCTCCAAGAGAAATTCCTGAGAATTAGAAAGATTAAGTAACTGGTGTAAGAATAAACAGTAGGTGAAAAAACATATATTTCTTTTTTTTTTTTTTTTTTTTTT
>NW_016804402.1:159538-192867 GCF_001698545.2 Rhinopithecus bieti
TTTTTTTTTTTTTTTTTTTTTTGTATTTTTTGGTAGAGACAGGGTTTCACTATACGTTGGCCAGGCTGGTCTCGATCTCCTGACTGCAGGTGATCCTCCTGCCTCAGCCTCTCAAAGTGCTGGGATTACAGTTGTGAGCCACCATGGCCAGCCAAAAAAAAAGATATTTCTAAGTCAAGTTTTTGAACTTCAACACCTATAATCTTTCTACAGTGCCATATATTAATATCCCCAAATTGGAATATATTGAGATGTGTATCACAAAAAGAGAAATGAAATGGGAAAATGCTAAAAGAAACTTCAGTTTCTATATTAAAGTACTACAGATATCTCACAAAAATATCTGAAACTTAACCAAAAAATAAAAGCAAAGTTGCCCAAGATAGCATCACTTGAGGTCAGTGGTGGTCAAAATGAAAACAACTGTGAAAAAACAACAATAACAACAGAATAACTCTCATCAGAAGGAGGAATTCAATCTTGGAGAATAGGATGTTCTTGCTCTTCTCTCTCCTTTTCCTTCTTCGTTTTTTAATGCTTAGGGTACCAGAATATAGAATCCCAGGCATGGTTCAGAAACCAAAAGGAAAATTTTAGATGACAACCTGTCCTTTAATTAAGTATTTTAATTAAATTGTATGAATAAAAACTTAAAGTGGAATAATGTTAGTTACTAATATTTAATAATATTAGTTTTGAACTTCAATGCCTATAATCTCTTAAAGTTTATAAAGCCAATAAGGCTGAAACATAATTTTACTAATTTGGTCAAAATTTTTTTGAAGTTAATAATTCAACAAGGTTCAAAATAAACTTCCACATACTAAAATATATATGTTTATCAATTCCTGTGTCTTAGTATTTAAAGAATGTGCTTTAATAAATGACCAGTGACTTTACAGTACACCTGTAAGCCACAAATTTAAATAAATAGTTTAAAAGTAACTAGAGCTTGTAGTTAAAAAGGATCTTGCAATCTGGTACGGTTGGTATAAAATATATTATAAAATATTGACACTTTTCCAACTTAAAGTGGTTTCAAATTTTCCCGGAGCAAATTATACTTATAAACACCACTCAGTTTTACCACACTGTAAATTATCATGTGTTGGCACTTGTGACCCAATTTGTTTCAGTTTTACTTTGGATCACATCAAATAAAAAGGGCCTATTTTCAGAGATAACATTCTACTGCCAAATACAACCAACACAAGTTTATTTCCCCAGGTGAAAGGTTCAAGGCCAAATTAAAAACAACAACAACAAAAAAAAAAAAACTGCTATCACTTTTTTTCTTTACCAAACTTATTTTATCAGATTTTGAAGCTTAGTTTAACAGAAAAGTATTATGCAGAACCACAGAATGTTAATACATGCTTCCAATTAAACGGAGACAACCAAATTAGTTCACACAGTGTTCTATTAATTGATTAATATAAATTCTTTCCAAAGCTCCATCTTTTTAAAAGTGTTATCACCTGGCAAATACCATGCTCTGTGTTTCATAATTTAACTTGGGAGTTAATTTTAAAAAGTAACTTCATTAAGATGTGTGGTTCTAAGACTGTTGGCTCTGATTTATAACTATATTATTAAGGATATAATAATTAATTCTGATTTACATGCAAGACAGGGATTCTTAAGAAAAATGATGAACTTGCTAGAATATAGAGTAAATATACTCTCTGCAATCAATCTTTTTGTAATTTTACTTTCTGAAGTGATATGCACATTATGTAAATGCATATGCTGCTTAGAAATGGATTAAAAAAGAGACTCAATCTACCAACCGATAACAAGCTCATTGTATGTAGCTGCAAATAATCTCATTTCCCTGATAAAAACAATAATGAAATACTCATAATGACCACACTCACATTTTTGCCTTGATCAGGTATATTCAGATTAGTTGTGGATGATAAAGAAGACTCAAGCACGCCTAGAGACAGATATTATCATCTTATTACTATGCAAATGTATGAGACTATCTAAGTATGAGAACACCTAGTACCACCAAAACCTAAGACCTCTTGATATTTAATGTGCAGCTTTCACCAACAGAAAACAGATCATTTCTAGTACCTAAGATTCACAATTAAAATCAATTGAAATTAAAGCTATTATAACTTATCTCCATGAGTCATTTTTCTTACATAGTATTCTTCTTGTGTTTGTTCTCTGTAACAGCCAAATAATTTTTCCTTGCTTCTACCATCAATATTAACTGTTTTCCCAAAATAAACATCCCAAAAGACACACATGTGATTTGAGGATAAGATGCATCTTTGCTACCAGACTGTGGTTGTTCACCATTTTTTCGAATTTACTTTATGTTTTATAGAACATGGTTTAGAGACAACAGCCAGTGTGGAAGGGATCATTTTTTTTCTCTTTTCTTAAAATGTGACAGTATGTTATTTTTTATATGTAATTTAAAACTAAGCAATATTGTTTTAGTTCTCAACAACTGCCTAGGACGTGCTTATTTTAGAGTCAGCCTGACTCATATTAACCATCTATTGTGAGGAAAACATAGTGAAGCTGACCAAAAGTAAAGAGACAATGCTCATCATCAGGTTTTGAAAACAGCTTCTCTCTTTCTGGTAATACAGCTTAAAGCAAAATCTACTTTTAGAATTATTGATTTTACATAGCTAATAAAACCATTTAATAGTAAGTACACACATTGTACTTGTTTCTATTTTTTTCTTTAGAATATTGAACTAAGTAATATGAAACTTTGCTTAAGTTTGAAAATAACAGTATCTAAAATGGTAAAACAAAACTGAGTTTACTCACCCAATGGATTTGAGAGGTGACTTATCTGCTGTGAGAAGTTAAAAGTATTATACCACTGTAGATTTATTGGCTATGTAAGGGTTGATATATAAAATGCATTTTTGGCCTTTGGATTTTAGGAATTCTAAATTAAATTTGGTCATTTAATTGATGCATATAGAATGCCTCTGCCAAAAATATTCTATAAGCAAAACAAACTAAAGATACAAATTAGATTCAATGGTCATTAAATTCAATATTTGAGGCATCTAGAGAGTTACCTGATACAGCACTTGATTATGAAATGTAAAATATCAAAGAGTACACAAAAAACTCATCTTTTTTGGTGGGTGTTTTTATATGTATATCTATCTCTACCTATGTACACATGAAACACATTTACAGATTCTGAATATTGTACTTGTTATAATATTAAAAATATTAACTTTTTTGAATATTGTAATTTCTTCTTCATTAAGACTTTAAGTGGTGAAAATTACTCAAAACCCAATTTATAATCCCCATATCAGGTCACTCTGGTCATTAAGATAACCTAAAATACATCAAAATATTGTTTTATAGTATTTTCCTTTATTTTTATTACAGACACAGAAGAAATCAGGACAATTCTACACCTATGACACGCACATAATTACATTGTAATTGATGTCCTATTATTATTAACAATATGGAATACATCACCTTTCTGAGTGAAGTATTAATGATCACTCATTTTCTTTTCAACATATTGTTTCTTACAAAATCAGTGAAGTGATAGGGAATCTTGTTCCTCCTACAGCTATTTTTCCAGTTATTTTGCATATTATTCTAATAGCTTCCAATGGATCCACTTGAATCGAGTGACCAATGGAAAGGTTAAGTTGGAGTAGGAGAAAGCATTGCAACTAATTAATATGTCAGAGGAGTACAGCCCTAGCCAAAAGAGTTAATGAAGCTTGCTAAGGACACATGTGGGTCTTTTGTAACACAGGCCTGACTGTACAGCCTAGTTAGGTTAAATTGTCTGTCAGTTACTGGCCAGTTGGCCACCACCTGGCTGCCTAGGCTGGTCTTTCCCCCATCCCAAACAGCCCTCTTCCCAGCTCTCAATGGCAAGCTGCTGCCACTAAACATCTAGAAGCCTCTGACAAGGTTTGGGCACACAATGAGCTCCTGACATGTGAATGAAGGGCCAGGGCAACACTCTGAATGGGGAAGATTTACCCCATTTAAACTCATAATGTTCACAACAACACGCATAAAAGAAAAAGCCCATCCTTGCTGTCAGGCCATTAACATTTATAACAATATGCTAATAACCTTCTAGATTACTTTCAGTTTCCAAGGACATTTAAATTCATGAATTGATGGCTTCAAACATAAAGGGGGTGGTGGGGGAGTAGAGAAGAAGGGCAGTTGGTTAGGAAGAAGGAAGAAACAAAAGGGAATGGAAGAAATTGCAATCTATCTCACAGAACACTACTTTTTAAGCCTTCCACCCAAACAGAAGGCTTCTGTCTATAGAAGATTATGGTCAGGCTTACACAATGACCTGGGAATGTTATCAACGACAGGCACATCTCTAAGAGTTATGCATTTAAACATGGCTGTTGTGATCATAGGTGGTTCCTGATTCAAAGGAGTTTTAAGTCGGGCCATGAACCTTTGTTTTTCCGGTTATGTGTTGTCTTTTGTTCAACTGCCTCCTTTGGGAGGATATCATATATTTTTTCCTTGTGATTAGAAAATCACATCACAAGAAAACATATGACGTTTTAGAAATAAGCTCTGAAGTTTACCCTAAAGCAATTAAGAAAAGAGCGGGCAATCCTGAATAAATTATAGATGCTGTTTTCTTTCCAATTATTTTATCGTTCACCACTTTCTTAGAATGAAACAAATGTGAGATGAGTTTGTAAAATTATCTTCCATGACATTGACTCAACATAAGCCTCAAAATCAAGTTATCAATTTGTGTCATAAGAAAAACACATATTATTATCTATTGCTTGCTTCATTGTATATCAAAATTCATTGCTTCCAACTTAAAAACAATATCTCCTTCTTTAGTACTGATTAGTGATATTCAATCAATTTGAGAAATTATTGTTCTCATAGATTTCAGTATGTAGCCATTGTCAAAAAGTTGAATCTGCTTGACTTCAAATGACAAGAGGCATTTGAAAAATAAAATATGCTTATTTTATATTCTCTCAGAACTTACCACAGAGGTAGTTAAGCCTCCTATGTTGTTCATTTTATTTCAGTAGTAAAATGCTTCTTTCTTCATATAGTTTTGAAACAACGTTGATAAATTTGAAACATAAAAATCTTCATGTAATATCAAGGCTGATTTGTACCAATCTGAAAATGCACGCCCATAATGTGATGCTAAACAGAACCCTTTTAAAGTGCTCAATCTGTTAAAATTTTGTCTCCCTTATCCAGCTAAGCAAAAGTATCAGATGCAATTCTTGAAAAAATGGTTTTAAACAGTTAGCATATGCTCTTCATGCTGTAAACATCTTACATTTAATGATCCACTCGACCAGAAAACTACTGAACTTAATTCTAGGTAATGTTAACCAAAATAATCAAAGTGACCATTCACAAAAACTGCTCTCAAATTGCTCTCAATAAATTGTTTTTTTTGTTTGTTTTGTTTTGTTTTGTTTTTGTTTTTTTTTTTAACTCAAGGGTATCAAAATCCCCAAGTGTTTCTCTTCTGCAATGACATATAGAGACATATCATTTTTGTAATTCATACTTAGGGTTAAATATTTTTATTTGAGTTTGGGATTCCACTGTCTACACTTTTGCTTTATCTTCACTTCAATAACAAGAGTAGTCGCAACAGCACCTGTCTCAGAAGAAAAGTGGAGAACTAGTTCATACGTCATCAGCTCCTTGGCTACACTTCACAGCCAAGGAGTGTGCATTCCACAGACCAATGGAAATCTTTACTGCCAGACCATCGCTATCCCATTTCCATCAGAACAGAGAGCCAGGCTGTGTCCTTGAAGGTCTGGGTCCAAAGTAATCCAATATGACAAATTACTTATGAGGAAAATAAAGTAAAAAGCTATCTCATAGACTAAGCCAAATATCCTAAGGTTTAAACGTAAGTAATTCTAGTTCTGTGAATAAATCATTATTTTATGAGGCTATAATCTCAATATTAGAGTTTGTTGACTTCCAGAGCCGTTCATCTGGCTCTATGGAAACCAGTGACTGTAGGAGACGCTCTAATTAACAAAGCCTTCAGGTAAAGTAGATTGAATGCTGCAATTTCTACTACCAGAAAACATGAGCAAAAATCAAAATTAAGGTTATGAAGTAGAATTCACATACATCCCAGTAAAACTGAAGAAATGATACATTTGAGCTGTAAACCTAATAAATACAAGAGAACTGAAGAGAAGTGTCTCTTTACGCAGCCATGTGATCCCACAAAAAACCCCAGCTTTTTCAAGGTCAGAGGCACAATTCTGAAATATATGATATCTGAATATATACACAGAAACACTGTATGGTCGCTGTGTGCTTTTTTATCTCTTCATTATGGGTAAGAGTTACATAAAATAATAGTTTATTTATATATAACGGTCATCAAACAAGTTGATACATTTTATTAGCAGTTTATTTAAGATCGCAGTTTATTCTATATATGAAAAGCAAGAATCATTTAAATAATTTTATCATGGTTATAAGTAATAAAGAATGATCACATTGATTAGATGCAACGTTTCAGAAGCACAGTTGAGACCCAACTACTGTGTGCATGTGTAATATAAATGTGTATAATTTCTGTCTGAAAAATATATACAATATCTGTAAAAAAATATTTTTTACTGTAAATGTGGATACCCTAACAAACTTTTTAAAAATAGAAAAAAATAGCATGTATCATTAGCAGTGATAAAATTATCATAGATGCCAAAGGTTGTCTGTAAATTCATCTTTTTATACTTTTAAATTATTTTATGGTTTCAGAAAAAATAAGTCTAATTATTTCCACTCAGGTGACCTAAATGGGCTGATGCTTTTATACCAAAACAAAGATTGCCTGTCTGTCCAAACCTCCAAACCTCCAGCCAAGAAACAGTTGTCTCCAGACAGACAATTGTTGGTGTTTATTCTACTGAAAAATGTGAATACATTGTGTTCTGAGTATTTGCTTAATTAAAAGAGGAGCTTTATATAATTTATGGACAATGAATTGGAAAAACATGTCTCTGAGACTTCTTTAATTTTTCTGCTAGTTTTATTTTTTGATGGTGTACCAGAATTTCTCAATTTTAATTTCAATACATTTACATATTATAATCATAGAAAATTATTTTCTATACTAACATATGTAAAGGGAAGGTTTTGTTACCTAGTAATAGGAATTCAACTAGGAAATAAGCATTTGAAATATTAAAAAAAATTACTAAATATCTTAAGTAACATAAAGCTTTCTCTATTTCAAGAAGCATTGTGTTAAAATACGGTATCTTTTTAGTAGAGTTTTGATATAATAAACTCCTAAAAAAAATTTTCCATGAAATTAAAAATTGGAAAAGGAAGGTCCCTCTAATTACCAGAAGTATTTTTAGAATTAAAGTTAACCTCACATTAAACACGTAAAAACCTTGATATAAACAAACATCAATGCTCTCTTTAATTTTTTTGGTTTGTTTTTAATCACAGCCTCATTAATGATTGAGGACATTAGAGAATGACTTATGGAACAACCTATAAAAATCACAAAAAATAACATAAACTTTCCACTTTCAGAGATCTAATAACAAAATACCACAGTTGCCAAAGTTATCTGCTTCCTATCAAGATCTATGTTTGGCACAAGAAGTATTCAATTCATTCATCATTGTCAATGCACTAGTACGCTAATTATTTCAAATTGTTTCCTCAGCCAGAGGTCTAGGACAAATCAGGCAAGCCAAAAATAGCAGTTATGAATAATTATGCATAATTTACCTCAAGGCCTAGGCCAGTCTGCTATTAAAACTTTTACTTGCCACACTGCGATCTGTGCTAATTGCAAACTTTAAAATTATTTCAAGGTTGTCTTTTTATCTAGTGTCAACTTCAAACCTTCCTCTTAGTGACTTTTAGGTACTTTGCACTCTTCAAATACAATTCTAATCATAATTTTGATTACAGATATATGTACATATATGTACATATATATGTGTGTATATATGCATGTATAATAAATAATAGAAATTAGTGAAGAAAGTGTTGTTCTCATCTTTTGCAATTCTCAAATATGTAGACACATAGTATAAACATGAGGGTTGAGAAGTTAAAGTATAGTAATGACCTCACTGTGGGAATTCTATCTTGCTCCAGTTGAAAAGAGAATACAGGGTTTTAGCAATGTGCAAATATTTGTCCAGCATCAAGGAAGAAACCCTTGAAATTCTGCTGCTCCTCAGAAAGTTCAGTGTATTCAACTTTGACTTTCATTTAAGACAAAAACCGAGACAACTACCTTAAATTCACTGATGTCAGGATTTCTAATAATTACAAATTTCAAACTATGACGTTAGTATAACACACAATTGAAGATGATGCATTTTAGCTTCTATTTTTGTAATGTTACTTCTCCCCACATAGGGGAGAGAAATAGCTTTTTTTCCTACTTCATTTTCTCATTTCTCCCCCTAACCCTACCCATGCTAAACCTTGTAGTTATGCTTTATCTTCTTATTGAAAGAATAGAAAATATTAAAGATAATATAAATGTGATATTTTAAATTATATGTCCTTTGAATTTCTGTTTATGTACTGTATTCTTGAAAACTGTAAACAGAGTGAATGTTATGTACTTTCATCACAAAATAAAAACTGTGATGTAATGCATCTATCAATTAGCTAGTTAACTGTTTCACAATGTATACATGCTTCAAAACACTATGTTGTGCATGATAAAAATATACAATGTTATCTGTCAATTAAAACAAATTATTTTTCATCCTTTTTTTCCAGGTCATTGACTTTTAGGCCATGAGGATATATATCACTAAACTGTCATTTTCCTGAGCTATTTTCTTTGTACAAAACAAAGGATGCTCCATTTCACCTCAGACACATTTTGAGGAGAAATGGGGCAATTTGCAAGAATGTGTTTTCCTGCCTGTGATCTGTCAGATGAAGCACCCACTCCACCCCTTCTTAAATAATACATCACACTTGCTGGGTAGCTGTGATTGTATTTTTTGTGCTGTTTGTTAACTGATGCTCTCAAAGAATTATCCATTCAAAAGCACTCCCTTAATATTGTCAAGTCAATTTAATCAAAGGATGTGTTTTGTTTAGGTTCTCCCTAGACCTCATTCTAAAATATTCTGAGAGCATGACATTTCTGATATGTCACTGTGTTGGAACCTACTTATACGCAAATAGTTCCAATAAGCAAAAGAAAAAAGGAGAGCAAATCAGAGGAAGCAGGTGAATTTGGGAGAGAAAAGGAGAAGGGCTAAGGATAAAAGATAATTGATTTGTCTTCATTGTTTCACAGAACTATGTTTTTATGGTTGGTGTTTTTTTTAGACTTTCTGCATGAAATAGAACCTTGTAACATGGTTACCAGAGTAAAAAATCAGAAAACAGCAGTTACTGTAATTTAAATGACTTTGTATCATTTCAAAAGTTACAGGCATCCAATAACTACCCTTCCTCCCAATGTGTTTCAGTTATTTCAAGCAAAAATGTACAGAGCGAGTGCTTCTGTTCAAAAGACAGTATATGTGCTAGACATATTTTGGTCTTGCCCTCAGAAACCTCATAATTTAGTGTACAATTTAAAAAGCTGAACAACTACCATAATAAATAATTACAAATTTTGATAAATTATACGAAGAAGAAGATAAAGGAAGAATGAGAAGATGAAGATGGTTCTTAAACCTACTTTAGGCAGTGGAACGGGGAAAACGACCTGGGCATTTCAGCTGAGAACCAGACCTGAAGGGTGCTAAGACAGAGATCTCATGCGGTGAAGAGCCTGGAATCCGGAGTTAGATCACTGGGGTTTTAATCTTGCCACTCATTTGCTATTAATGAGCATTTGAGCAAATTGCTTAATCTCTCTGGTTTTAGTTTCATCATCTGTAAAACAAAGATGATGATAGTATCTAAAACAAACCATAGGGTGAACAGCGCTTGAAGAGCCAGGGAAAAGTGTTCTGGGAAAATGAAAACACAGGAACGAAAGCCCTGAATGGGCATTTGGCGTTTCTGAGGAGCTGATTGTTGGCCAGTGTAGCCACAGCATGACCAAGTTCCAGAATGGCAGGAGCCTTTATCATCCAAGGCCTGAACAGCCTTGGAAAGGAGTCTGGATTTTGTTGTACAAAAGCTGATGTCTTCTTTTCTTTTAGAAGATGAGTATGTAAAGATGCAAGATATTTGAATCAAGGATTCAAAAGGAGAATACAAAAGTAACACAGTTTTTTTGAAAGTAATAACATTAAAAATTAAGCAGAGAATTAACATAAGACTTGCATTTTTGAATAGATCATTTTGACTGCAATATGGAGATGGTAAAGAGGAAAGGCACAGAAGAGCACAGCTTTTATTCCACGCATTAGAACAGTTAAGAGATGGGCCTGTTCTATGGTGACAGCATTGGGGATGGAATAATTGAACCAATTTGAAAGAGGTTTGCATTGCATTGCATTTATTAAAAATAATTATTACGAAAAGTATAATTTCTTTCAAGAATGTTTTATATACTGATAATGTATGTTGGGTGGATTCCATACTATGATATTTTGTTTGAATTCTTAGGAAGACCTGTTTTTGAGGGTTAGTTAAGCATTGGCAATTTGTCTTATTTGAAGCGAAAGTTCTTTATGTTCTCATTCACCTTTCCCAGAGTTTCAATTGTAGCTAGAAAAGAAATGAGGCCGAATTTTCCCATGGATCCCAGTGGGAGTGTCTAGAATGTTGCATGAGAATCACTTACAAAACGTCTCCTGCATTAATCTGTTTTATGTTCCTACTCCCTCACTGATTAGAATCAGAGGTGACAGAAAGACTGTAAGGAGGACCTGCAATCTTTAAAAGCCAAGTAAGAAACTGTTTCTGAAGTACAAGGATATGAAAACCCTGAATCAGCAATGTTGCATGGAAAGATTCGTTTTTGTTTCAGTAGTACTACAAGTGGTCTCTGTGTAGTTGTATACATACACCTCCATTTTAAATGTAGTATTATCAGATAATTTCATTTATTAAATACTCTCTTCTAGTCCCTGAGATACACCGTGACTATTCTGCGGGGGGTTCTGGGGCTTTATCCTACCAGCACACATTCTATTAGCACTAATTGTATGCTCTCAAGAGAGTAAATGGGCAGAAAAGCATATACTTTCATCGAATAATCTGGAGATCATTTCCTTGGCCTACTTATTTTTTTTCTCCATAAAAGAAAAAGGACCATGAAGGCATCCAGAATTTTGTGTTGGAAGATTTCTAGTAAGTTCAGAGGAAGATAGAAAAACTAGTGGGATTTACCCTAGAGCAAGTCTGGGTGGAAGCAGATCCAAAGGGCAAGAGAAGCTGTGGACGGGAAAATTCAGATGTCAGGTGTGACACAGGTCTGAAAAATGTCTTCCAAGAAAGATTTCCAGTTAATCCCAGCAATAGCATACACTCTACAAAGGTTTGTTGGATTCTTTAGGGGGGACTATCTAGGCCAAGCTTGTTCAACCCACAGCCTGTGGGCCGCATGTGGCCCAGGACAGTTTTGAATGTGGCTCGACACAAATCCGTACATTTTCTTAAAACATTGTAACTTTTTTTTGCGATTATTTTTTAAGCTCAGTAGCTATTGTTAGTGTTAGTGTATTTTATATGAGACACAAAGACAAGTCTTCTTCTTCCAGTCTGGCCCAGGGAAGCCAAAAGATTGGACATTCCTCATCTAGGCTACCTGGTTGATCCATGCACTTCTAGATCAATTACTCTTCTCTACTCCTTTATGTCTGAAATGCTACCTCTCTCTGAAGAATTCAAAATCATCACTGGATTAATTTGAGATATTTCTTTTCCCTTGAAAATAATATGGTAATATTATTTTGTACTCTGGTTTGTTGCTCCTAGCTGTTGATTTCTCTATCCAAAAGAACTAGGCACAATCAGATGTTAAAAGATCTCATTCCTTAATCTGCCTCTTATTCACCTGGATAAACCACCAGACCTCTTCTATTGACCTCAAATAGAAAAAAATCACTTTAGAATGTGTTTTTGCGTCTCTTCCTTCCCCATACCATCATCGTTTGAAAATAACACTGCAGGTTGTCTTTGCAATTAATTCTGATTTGTTCCAGAGTGTTCCATTTATACATGCCACCCAGCTACAGCAGTGATCCACAACTCACAATCTTGTCTGATTGGGAAATCGGACAAGACTCTCTAATTTCCCAGGAGCGTGGTTAAGATACTCACAACTCGTATTCATTTAGGTTATTTACAAACTTTCATTCCTACATTTTCATAGAAGTATACATTGGATATTGAGGGAACTGACAAAACTTCTATGTATCATTTTTATATCATATGAATATGATGTATTGCTATTATAATGGAATAAAATCAAAAATATTAAAAAATATGGTAACAGGGTTAGTATAAAGAATCAGCAGCAATATAAATGAGATGCTCTGGGAAAATTTCTTATTTTCCTATTGTTCCCTTCCCCCCAGCTCCCTCAAAATCATATCAAAGTATTTAGTATCAAACTAAAAGTTAATCAAGTTAATATCAATTTTATGATTACTCGTTAAAAATAGGTCATCATTGCTAAAAGCTCACTATGTACTAGGTGCTTAAGTTCTTTACATAAAATATAACCTCTAATCTGTACACTATCCTCCAAAATAGGTATCTGAAGCTTACAGTGAATAAGAGGCAATGGCAGGATTCACGTTCAGGTGCGCATGATCCTAAAGCTATAATCACTCCTGTAATTTGGCTCATTTATTTTGCTCATGCTAAAATGAAATATCCTGGTAAACATAAACTTTAATCATTTATATCCTAGTATAAATCATGTTTGTTGAGTGACTGTGTTGATACAAGAGGGTGACACTGCAATTTGCCACATGGATACCTCTTCATTGAAGGACTGCGACCCCAGCTGCTGGGACGCGGTCAGCAGACAGCCTGCAGCTTTCAACCCTTGCAGACATTGTCTCTGCTGCATGGAGTAGCCGTGCTAGAGTTCAGGTCCTTCCCAAGGGTGGCACATCCAGTGATTTTGCAGGAATAAGAAGGCCTTGCCATCTCAGTCCAGTTCAAGATCTTTCTAAAAGCCCCTCTCGGTTCCAGCACTCTGGGTTGGGCTGAAACCCTTGGTAGGCCTAGATCACAGCTTCACTTCACCTTCTGTCCATTCCTGCTTCCTTTCCTTCCTTTCCACAGGTTTGAATCCCAAAGGCACTCCTTACTAAACATTCAGCATACAAAATGCCTTCCTACAGTCTGATTCCAGGGGAACCCAAACCACAATTGAGAAGAAGGGAGAGAGGTTGGGCAAGTGATTTCCGGGCAAGAGAGGAAGGAAGAGAACAATACTGAGTGAAGGAACATTTCAGAAAAGGAACAGAAATCAGATCCTAAAAGAACAAATTCTGCTAGTTGATTGCATTTGCTTTTGCATAAAACTAACATCACCATTCACAGTGGCTGAAATATATTATGTGGACATCATTAATTAATAAGATACTTTATTTCTTCTGATCTAATTTCTCTGGAGTATGGCATGTTCCTGTGTTTACTCCTGCTTTCCTCATTTCTAAAATGCATGATTTCCAGGACACCGTATAACCTGCCTAGTATGTCCAGGATTGGTCACTTTCTACATGTTATCCCCAATTTTAATTTTAAATAATACCCCTTTTCGTCCTCAAGCATCCGTACTCTGAGGATAATTATGTGTTCATCTAATTCCCAGTTCCTGTTTAAATCTCTTACTTGTGTTTTAAGTGAATTACCTCACTTGGATAAGAAGGCTCATTAAGCAAGAGAGGTTTATTTATTATTATTATTATTATTTTGAGACAGAGTCTCACTCCCATCAACCAGGCTGGAATGCAGTGGTTCAATCATGGCTCACTGCAGCCTCTACCTCCCAGGCTCAGGTGATCTTCCTATCTCAGCCTCTCAGGTAGCTGGGGCTACAGGCATGCCACCATATCCAGCTAATGTTTTATATCTTTTCATAGAGACAGTATTTCACCATGCTGCCCAGGCTGGTATTGAACTCCTGGGCTCCAGCGACTCACCCACCTTGGCCTCTCAAAATACTAGGATTACAGGCATATGCCACTGTGCCTAGCCCAAGTCAGGTTTAAAATAATAAAAATTATAGGACATTCACACAAGGTTATTCATTACAGCCACTGTTTTTGTTTTATATGTATATACAAAAGGAATGACTGCCCATCAGTAAAAAGACTAATTAATCATGATATATCCATACTCGGTAATAACTATGCAAACATAAAAATAAAGAACAAGGAAGCTCTTTATGTGAAAGATCTCCAAGATACATTGTTCGATTTCACAAAAAGTAAGCTATAAAACATCATTGAAAGATTCACTTTGCATAAAAGCAGGTGTTCTATGTATACTATGTAAACATTACACAATTTTTGTATACATATAACCACATAACTAATACTATTAATGGCCTTGAGACAGGAGAAACAATGACGTACTGGCAGAGGTGGAGAGAGACTTCACTATATTTCTTCTGTAATTTTTGAAATTGTAACCATGTGAATGTATTACCCACTCAAACATTTTCTTTCTTTATTCTAGTTTCTAATATAGCATAGTCCTTAAAATGTGATCCAGGGAAATCAAAGTGATTTTCATAGGAACAGTACGGTGGTCTTTGTCTTTTTCACTCTAACCATCTTACCAATTTGGTGGAGTTTTTTAGAAGCTGCATGATGTGAGAAGACATCATCACTCAGATGGTAATATCCTTCATGCAGACTTACTACTAATTTTTAGATGCATTAATAATTTCATTAAATTTCCTAGTTTAATTTCCATTAGGGTAAATATTTACAGACATAACCAACATAAACAAAACCTCAATAATTTCTTAGAATACAATCCTGAGACAAAAAAATTGGAGAATCACTCTGAAATTGCTAGTTAAAAAATGTTTTTAATGTAGAAATATTTGAGGTTTGAGACAGTAGCAACTTTGTAACCTGAGGAGACCATAAAAAGTGAAAATTGTGCTGATGGATTTCCTATTAAAAGTCTGGAAAGCAGTTGCCAAAGGGATATACCAAGTTTGTGACAACATTGAAGAAACTTTAGGGTTGAATCTTTAGGTTTGATAATTAAGAGGATACAAAGGACACAAGTTTGCTGTACAACATGACCCAAACTTTGGTGAAAGAAATACACACAGAAAAAGAACACACACACGCACACACACACAATCTGATGTTGGTTTTCTCTGTCTTGTGGAATATAAAGCTGTTATTTACTTACGAACATTTATTTATAATTATTTACTTAAGAATATCGACAATTTTGTAATCATAACAACTTTTCAGAAGGCCTTCACATAAAGTCTCATTTTATTCTCCAAACAACCTAAGGAAAACAGTCTAAATATTACCATCATTTTCTGTAAGAAATGGACACTAACAAGATACGCTATACTGCTTTTTCTATCTTTTCGTATCCCTTACCAAACTTAAACATAGTATACAATTTATGCATTTATTATATATTTGTTGTCTGTTACCCCTGAAACAAATGTGAGATCCATCTTGATTGTTCCACACATTATTGACTTCTGATATATTATATATTATGTTCATTCACTGCATTTGTAAACTTCCTTCTCCTAACAGAATGTAAGGAAATTGATTACCATCATTTCTTATTCAAACTCTTTGGTATACCGTTTTAGGATAACGGTCTTAGGGTGTCAGGGTAATTGCAGTATTTAGTCATATTTCCAAATCTAATACAATTTTCTTTTATTTTGAAGAAAAGTTAAAAAATAAAAAACTAGGAAGAAGGAAAAGAAGGAAGGAAGGAAGGAAGGAAGGAAGGAACTCATAGCCCATATAAAGCCCAGTTGGTGTTTAGAGTTTTCTTAATTAATCATCTTTATACCTCAACACAATCTCATAAATCACCATGTGAAGCTAATGTTTCATTACAGTGAGTACTTGTATATACTACAATATAACAATAAAAATGATGAAAATTATAGCACTAATAGTAATTAATGTTAGGGGCCATGAAGATATTTATCCACTTTGAATTCCAAGGAACTGAGCCACCTTCCCATATTTAGATACACAATCATCAAACGCTCCTCACTTATTCTCTGTAGTTCCAATTGGCACTTATTTTCTCTAGTTCCAATTGGTTTCATTGACTATTTCTGCCCAGAACTTTGTAATGGGAGTGAGAGGCAGTGGAGAATTTATTATTCTGGCAGCAACTTTGGCAATGCCACCTGATCTCAGTTGACAGCCTTGTCATGGTGTCAATGAGATCATAGCCAGAGGTTAACGGTGATGGTGATTACAGGGACTTCACTAGTGGATTTTGGTGATGCTTGCTGTGGTCCTGACTGTACCCTCCCTAACTTGTATCTAGCCGCTTTCTGAGCTGGGTTAGTAATACTCTTTTCAGTAAATTTCTTTTCTGACTAAATCAGCTTCAGCAGGTTTCCTATGCTTACAACTAAGAGCTCTGATTCATAAAACGTGCATCTGATTTTGGTAAAAGGAACTTCAGTTTTAGGTAAAATAATCAGGGCTATAGAAATGATGCTAAAAATAAAATCTTTGAGTATCAAAATGCCTAGTAGACATTTGATAAATATTGACTTAATGAATCAGTAAAATCACATTAGAAACATCTGAAAATATGCCAGATATATTAGCACAAAATGAACTAATATATTAATGAATTAGGTAAATAATGCACATATGCTTAAGGAAATATGGGTGAGGTTATTTATATTATATTGCCCTTGCCCTATAGTGATGTATTATTTAGGCCTATAACAACAACAAAAAGTAGTTATTTATTTTCTTCTTCCCCAAATATATGGATAGGAATCTTTTCTTTAATGAAATTAAGGGCAAATATATGTATTTTTTCATATATAGTTGCCAACCAAGTTTCCACTCCTTTCAAATAGAACTAATTCCAAATTTGGAGGACAGCTTGATCCAGTACTCCTTTAGCACTGTTCATTAAAAATGCTCCTTGGCACATTGGGGTCTTTTGAATGTTGCAGGTGTTGCTGAGAATAAGCGGCCCACTGTAAAATATGTTTAAGAAGCAATGGTCTATAAAAAAGCAAATCTTGTCTCTTTGAAAAAGGACTTCTCAAAGCTATAAAATATTAGTGTGTTCATTTTCTATGAATCTGGGAAAAGCAGACATGATAAGTAGCATCCTGTACATTTATTTTATCTTGTTTAACATCTTTAACATTTTTTGTAATAATACTTTGTTTTCTGATAAACAAATTTAGGAATTCTTCACCAGACTAAATAGCCAACCAATACATTGCATATTCTTTCGTTCCTTTTAACAGACACTACGAAAGAAAGCCCCAACAATTCATGAGTGTACCTTAATTGAGAAGTGAGAGACAATGTCACCTAATGAGAAATCACATACTCTCTACCATGAACATTAAAGGTAATCCTCAATGAAGTGGTAGAAACTACAGAGATAAATCTACTTTTAAAGACACACCTAAAAATGGTTTAGAACATTCTGGAGTCAAGCTGTTTACGTTTAAATCTTATCTTCAACGTTAACTGGTTGCACAACCTTGGATAATTTAGTTATTTTCATTGTAGGTTTTTATTAATCTATAAAATTATAATACAATGTGTCCCATTGTGTTATCTTGTAGATTCAAGGAATTGATATTTGTAAAGCACTGGTATACATAGAACTACAGAATTATCTGTTAAACAAACAAACAAGCAGTGTTTCAACTGAAGCGGGTAGAAAAGACCTCACAAACTTTAGGCATTTATGTCACTTTCTCAGGGTTTTCTCTGTCAATTCTATTTAAAATTTCAACCCTGTCCATTAACTCTCTCTTTCCCCTGATTTCTTTCCTTTGTTTTTTTCTTTTTCTTCATAATGAGTATTACTATCTACACTGTATATATTAGTTTTGGTTATTGTCTATCTCCCCTACTGCCAAGGATGATTTGTTCTCTTTTATTTACTGCTGTATCCCCAGAGACATGTAGAAGCAACTTCCTGGAATTAGTACCTGTAGGACAATTGTGAAATCAATATATATACATCATCAGCCCGCAGAGAGTTTCATCTCTGCTTCTGTGTTCCCCTGCCCTGGTTTTATCCCTGCAATGTTACCCCTTTACAACAGCCATCTGCTTGGAGCAGCAGGGTTATTTAGATAAATGTAAACTTAAGCACATGTTCCAGAACCCAAAGGAAATCAGGACAAACACCTAAAAGAAATGTGATATTCTATGCTCCTTGTTCCTCTTCGTTTTTCATCAACTTTGCAAGAGATCTGGTTTTGTGAAAGAACACCATAGGAATTTGCTACAGGTGTTATGGATAACAGCTGAAGTATGAGAAGGGGTGCCTGTTAATAAAGGTCAAATAGAATTTGTTTAAACTTGGGAATCCTAGAAAATTATTTGAAAGTTGCATTAAGGAATATCTGGCAATTGAATTTTAATGAAGACTTCCACTTTAATCTTGCTTTTGCTAAAGCGGAACTTGAGAAAAAGTGGTTCGATCATAAAAGAGTAGAATTTGGTTGGCCAAGACTGGAACACTGGATCGCACTACCATAGCATTCTGGCTTCTTTCCCAGTACAAACCTTCACTTCATCACAATTGCATTCTTATATATCTGCAAACCAGAACTGTCCGTGAAAGTTTATTTTATTCCTTCAGCTTTTGTATGCTACATATTAAGAGGCAGACACCTTGTTTCTGCCACATTATCTGGATTCATTTGTGCACTGATGCAGTGTCAATCTTGAAATCTGTCCAGGCAAGAAGAGGTGTCCTGTTTTCTGTCCTAGGCCATCTGGCTGCCCTTAGTTACATTTTTTTTTCAATAAAATAAAATGTATAGTGGACATGAGTGAATACGTAAAGAAAAAGGAAAGTGATGCCACCAAAAGTAATCAGAAATCCTATATACCTATATATTCAGCACTTTCATGGTATCACTTTTTTTTTTAAATACAATGTTCCTGCCCTGTTTAGCATCAAAACATCTTTTAGCTTTTGCACAGTAACTTTTTTGGTTAATTTGCTAACTAACATTATTCTTCTTTTACCTAAGAAGTAAAATTTTCACAAAGAAAAGGAAAAAAAAAATAGCAAACACTTGAAAACCAGGACCTTAAGTTTTACCTAACAGTGGAATAACAACAATGGATTTGCTTTTCTGTCAGTTTCCCAGTCATCTGATTTTGGCACTTAGACCAAATTTTGCCAAAAGCACACCAAATAACCCCTTCCAAACAGATTAAGAGAACAAGCATATGTTAAACAAATTGCTTAAAAAGTAAACAGTTTATTGGAGAGTAGTTAAAAATAAGAGCACTTGCTCGTCATTTTATAATGTGTTTTCAACTTTTCCAATTTTATCTGCTCTCTTCTTGTTTAGCATAAGGAAGTCCTGGATTTCTAACATCCAAATAAAGCAGATGTGAGGAACACCCAGATACAAAGGAAGTGCTTTCACACAAAAACAAAACTCACATGAAAGCAGTTAAGACAAGTTTCTTTAGACACAATCTCTCTACTCTGAAAAGTCCACCAGTCATTCGAATCTTCCTGATGAGATACTTAGTGCTCATGTTTTTGTTTGTTCATTCATAAAACACTCTCAAACTTGCATGTAAACAGTATCTTCTTCCCAACAGCCTCCAGTAAATACATCCTCCAAATGGCCAAGTTTACTAGTTTAACAATCACCACATTGTTCTTCACATAAAGACCGTTATTTCTTTTCCTTTGGATACTTACAATCTGTTTCTTGTAAAGTTGAAACGAGGTTGTTTTCTCATGTTGAAAGAACTGACAGCTGTAATTACTCCTACCACTGTAGTATGACTTGGTTCCCAACATTCAACTACATACTGTATAAAGCATGAATCTGTTCAATGTTTTCAAAGATGAGAAAGGGTAATCTCATAAAAGAAATCACTAAGACCATATTTTCACTCTCTCAAGGGAACTCAATCCTCTACTAACTGGTATATAAGAAGTTGTTTCATTTTTAATTTTTAAGTTAACATTATTAAAACATAACTGTAAAACAGTAGTTATTTGACTTTACTTTTTAGCTTTTATAAATGATATTTGTAAAGCCTGCCATTGTGAAAATGTATTTTCTTATTCAGAAATTCCATGAACAATCAAAAAGCCACCATGAAAATCAAAATGGATTGCAATTATAAGGTGATCTAATCTGAAATCTTACTTACAAACTTTGTTTACTCTTTTACGTACTAACATTGTCTGGTTAATACTACGCGTGAAATATCAATGGACTTTTGAGAAGATTAAATGAAACAGTACATATTGTCATCAGTGCTTGGCACAAAGTATATACCCACTAAATGCTACATGATAGTCTTATTAATATAACTAGAAAAAGGGTATTTTACATACTTCTTGAAGTTTGAGAAGTTTGTTTTAAATGACACAGGCTGGAACCATAGTTACCAATAAAGAAATAGTACCTAAGCTATTACAGATAAAAAATGTACAAGATCATTATTCATATTTTTGGATAGTTCTCATTATTTATTGATTTTACATACATTTCTGAGTCTATTAACTCCAAAATGCCTTCATCCTGGGGATTATGACATATATTCATCTTTCTATATTTAATGTACAGCACTATCAGATATATACACAGTAAGTGCTTAATAGATGTCACTTTGAATAAACTTCAAGAATTTTTAATGATGCTTATTCTTTGAAAAAATTTTAAAAGTTTGAAACTTTTAAACAGAATTCTGTTTCTATCAATTAATTTCCTTTTACAAACTGTGTAGATGAAAGCAACAAAATTGAATGATTAAAATAATACTTAGCTTTTAAATATACTTTTACTTAAACAATTCTGCTAAAAAGCAGATAAGTCTATAATTTGTGAAGTATTTTAAGACAAAGTGCAGTCTTTTTAGCCTAGTAAAGGTAATCTCAATAAATAACCTAATTATTCCATAATTACCTAGGACTTCAGTTTTATATATCAACTCATCAATGGATTATAGATAATTAAGTCACATTTTATAATTATCATTGCTCCACTATTATAAACATTATATATATACATACACATATATGTGTGTGTGTGTGTGTATGTGTGGATATGTTGTTAGATGCTTTAATGTGGCTTAAACGAAGTTGGCTGGGTATTACACTTGTCTTTAGATGAAATATATGGATAATTGCCTAATCTCTCAAATAAAATACTGTTTTTTCTAGAGGTCCAACCTTTTAAAATCATGATCTATTTGAACCTGAAAGCTTTGTATTACACTGTTCCAACATTTGAGCAATCTCCCAATTACAAAATGACAGAATTTACAAAAAGGCTGCCAAATGATTGAAAGTTTTCACATGATTTATATAATTTAATCCTAGCTTGATCAAACAATTTAAAATATTGTTCAGTATAGCTGTTCATTAAATAAATAAATCTTAGAGGCTAGGTCCAAACTCAGTATTTTTGAAATTATTATGAGACTATGTTTTTCTGCCCTTCATTTATACATAATTAGCAGCGTATAAGCACCACACAGTCCATTGATATTCATAACTTTTCTGAAAAAAAATCGTGGAGATAAGACACTTTTCTGCATTTATTAATTTTAACTTATTCATGCACTTAACTTTTGAGTGCTCACCTTTTCTGCATCCAAGGAATGAAAACAAAACAAAACAAAACAAAACAAGGAAGCCCAAAACTTTCCTGTTCTCCTTCTCAAGAGGAAAGGGAATATACCAGAGAGAATATTAGAAGATGACATTTGTTATGGAGAAAATAAAAGCAGTAAATGCAATCTAAAATAGAGTGATCAAGACAAGCCACACTGAGAAGTTGACATTTGAGGAGAACAGAAATAAAGGATGGGGGGGGCCTCATGGCTTTGGGACAAAGGGGAGCCATTTGCAGGAAGTGGGAAGAATAAGTGCTGAAGCTCAGAGATAAAAGCAGACCTGACTTGTTCATAGACACTGTGGACACTAGGAAGGATGGAACAGTATAAGGAAGGAGAGAGTATCAGGTCACAGATGCCATTGGGGGACAAATCATGATGAGCCTTGCCGGTCATTCTGAGGATTTTGGCTTTTATTCTGAATGTGATGAGAAAACCTTGGAGGATCATTAGCAAAGGACTGAGGTAAGTAGATTCAGGATCATTCTATGATGAATACAGAGTGTAACTGTAATAGGACTCACGCAGGGGCAGGGAGCCTGGATTTAACAAAAAACAGGTAAAAGATGGTGGTGGCTTGGTCAGAACGGTAGCATTGCCGGTGGGTAAGAAATGGTTATATTTTTGATATGTTTCGAAAGTAAAGTCAACAAGAATTGCCACCATTGCAAGTGAAATGTGAGAGAAGGAAAAGAATCAAAGTTGACTCCAAAGTTTTTGGCCTGATACCTGGAAGGGATAAGTGGCCATGAACTGAGATGAGGAAGTCTGCAGGAGAAATATGTTTTGGGGGTGGGCTCAGAGAAAAAGAGGAAAACAACTTTTAATCAGTTCAGTCCGAAATGGAGATATTCATAAGGAAGTTGGATATATGAATCTGCATGTTGCAGAAGGCTGAAAATAAACAGGCAACAGCAAAGTCAATAAAGAAGGAGCCACCAGTGCAAAAAATTAAAGCAGGAGAGCATAGTATCTTAAGTGAAGTAAACACATGACACAGTCTCATCTTCTCTCTGACTCATTTACCTGCTTCAAGACAAAGCTGAAATTCGAGATGTAATTGCCTTTTCCTTTACCCACGTCAATTCACAATGGATCTCTTCATTTTCTAAACACCTGTAGCTTTTATTTCTTACATAGCCCATTTACTAATTAACTTATAGCATAGTGCTTATTACAGTGGTGCTTATTTAAATATGCTTCATTGTAGCAATCTATGTTTAGGTTTTATATCCATCAACCTATAATACCTTCTAAACACACATGATATTTATGAAATAGTAGACAAAAAATAATTAGGCACTTTTACAGATAAATACATACAATAAACTGAGCCTTGGGTGATTTTTCTAAATTTACCAAGCTAATTAGTATCAAAATTCTGGAATTTAGTTGCTAATTTATAATGAATCTTTTCAAACTTCCATCCACATAGATAATGCCTACATTCCTTCGTCCATTAGAAACAAGTATTAACAATTCCTTTGTGATTTTTCACAATCATTTTTGTTAAATATATTCCTATAACCACAAAGATGGTTTTTACTTGTTACCATCATATATTTTGACTCTGTAAAAAACATTGACTGGATGGAAAGTGTAAGCATGTTCTTTTTAAAAAGTATAATTAAGTTTCTGAAGGTTGAAACTATAAGTGAAAGAATAATGATGTGAATTCCAGCATTTCAAAAAAATATATAATAGTATGTATTCCATTAGTCCTCCCTAAAAAGTTTAACAGTATGAACAGTTTAGGTCCTGAGAATCATTCATAACAACAGATGAGTAAAATCACCTAGACATCTTGAATGGTCTTGACCCTAAGTTAAAAATTCCATATGTGAAAGGAGGTTGCGGGTGGAAAGAGGCCTGTTTCTGAGAGTGTTTAATCATAATAAGGAACAGCACAGGGAGGTCGTTTTAGGTTTACCAGAACACAACTGAGAGTATTATGTTAATTCTAATGTATGTGTGACTTATGTATGTTGTGTTCTCGCTGATCATTTGTTGAGTTAGAAATAGAATTTGGAATTTTAATCAGGTACAGCAGAGAACACATGGATATAAATTAATAAGGACACCATAATGTTGGTAAGTACCTTTGTGATCCACAGAAAAATGAATTAAAATACCAAGGATTGTATGTGAGGTAACATAAAAATATTCACTGAATAATCTCAAGGTAGGGCAGAAGTTTTTATTAAAACAAACATTTCTACCAAATATTAAAATTTAAATGTGGGAAATCTATAATTTTCAAAACAAAAATCTATTTTGCAGCCTTCTGTAAAGGCCTCTCACTATTTCTAAGAGTAAAGGTAAGTGGATCGTTGCAAACAGAATTTGGAGAAAAGTTTTCTTACTTGAGCTTCAGGGTATGCCAGACCACAAAATGGACTTGGAAGTTTTGATATTAATATTTAAATTCTATGCTTCTCTTTCATTTCTATTATTTCTATTATCATGCTCATGTAGAGAATGGAGAATTTGTGTATTTATACACACATCCATGTTTGATTTATGTTAACTTTTCCTAAAATAATATATTATTTGTAGATTAGTTCAGAATTATGCTCTAATGATTGAACCTAGAAAATCTTCAGTCATATACAAGTCTAATTTTCTTGCATAAACAGTTCAAAAATAGGCAGCTGACACCTGCCGCGACATCTCCCACAAAGCACCAGTGAGCTGCCTTTTCCTGCTCCTCACTAGCCTGACCCTAAGACATAGCTCTCATTCTAATGTCCCCAAGGCGCTTCTGTAGTGCCAGTCACTACCCAAATGCCAGATTTCCTGTACAACATCTTTGTAGAAGTCCCACACTCCTACTTACATCCCTTCAGTTAAAACTCTTTCATACAGACACACTTCAATTTGATAGAAGCTGGGAAATGTAACCCTTCAGCTGAGTGGAATGCCAATATAATGTTATCTTAGAAGTCCAGTGAAGTAAATATATGAAATATTCTCTGAATGTCTGAATAAAATGGGGTGTCTTCTAGCAAAGATAATGGATTTGAGAGTAGGCAATTAGACACAAATGGCTTTCAATGGCACATACTTTAGCCATCATAATTAGATATACCTCTCTGCTGCTTTTATATTAGCTTTTTCACAATATATCTCTTATTATCAGACTTAAAAGATCAAGCATTCCTTCTTCCACAGAATCTACTGTCAAGTATAAATAAGAAAAAGTGTTAGAACTTGTCTATATTGTCTTCTTTTTTATAGACAGTCTCACTGTCACCCAGGCTAGAGTGCAGTAGCATGATCCATAGCCTCACTGCAGCCTCTAACTCCTGGAGTCAAGTGATCCTCCTGCATCAGCCTCCTGAGTAGCTAGGAACACAGGCATGAGTCACCACACCAGGCTGTAATTTCTAAGCGGCAAATTCTATACTAAAAATGTCAAATTACAAGTATTCTAGAGGTACAAGCGATATTCTGGTCTGCTTGAATCAGTCTGTCATTTTGGTGATATATGAAGTAAGGAATGAATGCTACGGGAAAACTAAATACATGTAAAATTCAAATCGATATCTGGTAAACATTTCAGTAACATAGAATCTGGATCCATTATCAACATTTTGGAGTTTTCTCAATAATATGTATATGTGTATCTGGGGAAGTTATATGAATTTTTAAATTATAGAAATCACTCTTGGTCATAAAATGAAGGGTATTATCTATTACCTACTCTAGAAGGTCTCCAAAATGAGGTGCATGGGTACCCCCTATTGATATCTGTTTTAGCCTTTTAAATTTATCTTTTTTTTCCCAATAACAAATGCACATTATTATCCATCTATACAGAAAACATACAAATAAAAGTTACATATATCTTGGGACTATGAATCAAATTTTATTGTCTGAATTTCCTGAAGACCATGTTGACTTTACTTCTAGCTTAAAATTTAAAGTACTTGTTCATCTGACCAAGTCCACCCCATGAAAATCTGAAATTGTTGGCTACCACTTAGACTTTCATATCTGCAATGTCTGTGGTGTGATTTAGCATAATTTGACTTAATAGATGCTTAAATAATTAATCATGAAGTCATTAGCATGAAATCAATATCCGTTAAGAACCATTTACTTTCCCATCCAAATTGTCACTAAAAAGAGATCCAGAGATACCAGAAAATGGATGTACAGCCACAGGACCTTTGAAACAACTACTGTTTAAGGATACATTTTAGTGATACCTGAGAACAAGCTGGTACTTGTACACAGAAATACATTTTGGTGCTTTACTTGCAAACTCTCACTAAATATGTAATTTGTTTATTGTAACAGCTGAGATGAGAGCAGAATATTTGACCTAAACTTTCTTATTAATTAATATCAATCACCCTCCATTATTTATCATGTAGTCACACACCAGTGAATTGTTTTTGCTTTTAAAGAATATTAACTTTAGTTTCTTATAACTTTTTAAATATTATAAAGACAAATACCCACAACTCATATCTTCCATAGGAGTTTTGTAATGCCTTTAAAGATTATTATATGCATTTAATGTGGGTAGTTTTTAATACACACCAACCACTTGAAGGGAAGACCACATATTAGTGTCTGATGGATGGCATACCACTATGTGTCTTATTTCAATGGTTTTCTATTTCAGAAAAAGAAACCCAAAAGACGACTGATATTATAAAATAGTGGTTGTTCCATCCTTGAAGTAATACTTTACAAAATGTCTTGTACTGCTTCAGTAAATACAATGCTTTTGGTAAATATTTATAGACTAAGAAAATATTTTTCAAAAGTAGACCGGCATACAACCATGTCAGACATATCTGGTTTCAGGTAGAAACCAGCACTCTATAAAATCCCTTGAACTATATAATATTTTATGATTGTGTAGGCATAATATCTTCTGTTTCAACAAAAAACCATGCTGCCGTTTTTCTGTCTCTCTTAAAGAACTATAATCTCTGATTGGTATGTGCTGGCTTCAAAATTTACGTTATGGCATTCTAGCTTTCTCTGACTCAGTATCCTCAGGTTCCTGATGTTTACTTTTCACAATTAGTTTATTATACATATGACTCCAATGAAACAATAATATATTATAATATATTTTTATAATTATGTCTCCAAATAAACAATAATTTTTATTTTCTATTTGCAAATACCTAACTTAGGAATGGGGGGAGATGTTGATTTCCTCTTTTCCTTTCCAGGTTGACATGCAAGTGACAGGAGCTGAAAATAATTCAGATACATTCACCAATTGTTTCTATAAGTGAAATGATAAACAGAACTTTCCTAAGATGGGTATGTTGGAAAACAATGTAAGATTAATCCATCATCAAGGAATATTCTAAAATAGCCATTTTGTTTTGTTATTCTGAAAGTTATACATGCTCCTTAAAAGCATATGTTATCACAAAGTTTAAAAGTACAATTTTCCCTGATAATTTTTCAATCTTTAAGAAGAAAAAACCTAGAGAAAACTGAATTTAACTTCAGTTTGGATGTCTGTTTCATGAAAGACACGAACGTTTTGTATAAATAACTTTGATATTGTCATAAAATCTTAATTTATTCATAACTTCCTTTTGTTTGCTTTTAAATAAATTTGCTTAACACTTCTTGTCTTCTCTGCTTATCCCTAAAATTTCTAAACCCAAGAAGAGAGTCTTTCTGGTAAAACAGTAAATTCATAAACTCTACTCTCCATTATCTTTTAGATACTTTAAAAACAGATACTTGAATAGATTCTTATTCTCTGTAATAATGACCCTGTTATTAAGTGCCTTATATGTTAGTGTTTCCATTTTAATAAATATTTTAGTTTTCCAATAATACATTTTAAAAATGCAAGCACACATGTAGACACCCATACACAGAGAGCACGTGTGTGTTACTGACTGATATTTGCATTTAATCAACACACAAGTTCATACATTTTTTTCCTAAAAATCTTAGCACATTCTAGACATTGTATACTTCTAGAATACAACATCATTAAACCTAAATGCCTTTTTCTTTCTCATGGTATTGTACTCTCCTAGCTTAATGTACCATCCATTATGTTTCCTTAATATTCCATAGGCAAAACATAAAGACTTCTCCATTTTGGTTTTCCTCCTTTTTGACCTGCTACTCCATGCTACTGTCAAAGAAGTGACTGAATTTTACTGAACTTATTTTGTGCTAATGTGTGAGTCATTCTGCTTTCTCAATTGTTAGTAGTCATTATTTCCACCTTCATACTAGCATCTTTTGATCCCCCATATTATACTTCTAGGCCAAAATTCCTCAGGGGTGAGGAATTATTCCTGAGATCAGGCTAAATGTAAATATAGCAGTCTCCCCTTATTCTAAGGGATTCATTCCAAAACCCCCAGTGGATGCCTGAAATCCTACACAGTATTGAACTGATTGTGGTCAATTGAAACACAATTCTGTTCATGTCCACAAATTGAATGTTATTTTACCTTAACTGGGCACTTATCACAAACTGTGGCTGTAACTTTTGCAGTGTGAGATGCCAAAGCAAAATTAGCACAAATTTCCTTTTTCTTCTTCACAATTGTATGGATAGAAGATTTATTCTTACCATACGTCTTAGCAACTTCGTTGTAAGATTTTTTCTTTTCTTAGGAACTTTACATTTATGAAAGCACTCTATGGTTTTTTTTTTTTTTTCTTTCTTTATGTTCTGGGATACATGTGCAGAATGTGCAGGCTTGTTATATAGGTATATATGTGCCATGGCGGTTTGCTGAACCTATCAACCCATCATCTAGGTTTTAAGCTCCACATGCATTAGGTATTTATCCTAATGCTCTCCCTTCCCTTGCTTCCACCCCTGACAGGCCCCAGTATGTGATGTTCCCCTCCCTATGTTCTTGTTATTCAGCTCCCACTTATGAGTGAGAACATGTGATGTTTGGTGTTTTGTTCCTGTGTTAGTTTGCTGAGGATGATGGTTTCCAGCTTTATCCATGTCCCTGCAAAGGGCATGGACTCTTTTTTTTAAGGCTGCGTGGTATTCCATTGTGTATATGTGCCACATTTTCTTTATCCAGTCTATCATTGATGGGCATTTGGATTGGTTCAAAGTTTTTGATACTGTAAACAGTGCTGCAATAAACATATGTGTGTTGGGAAAACTGGTTAGCCATATGCAGAAAACAGAAACTGGACCCCTTCCTTACACCTTGTACAAAAATTAACTCAAGATGAACAAAAGACTTAAATGTAAAACCTAAAACTATAAAAACCTTAGAAGAAAACCTAGGCATTACCATTCAGGACATAGGCATGGGCAAAGACTTCATGACTAAAACACAAAAAGCAATTGCAACAAAACCCAAAATTGAAAAATGGGATCTAATTAAATTAAAGAGCTTTTGTAGAGCAAAAGAAACTACCATCAGAGTGAACAGGCAGCCTACAGAATGGGAGAAAATTTTTGCAATCTACCCATCTGACTAAGTTCTAATATCCAGAATCTACAAGGAACTTAAACAAATTTACAAGAAAATACAAACCACCCATCAAAAGTGGGCAAAGGATATGAACGGACACTTCTCAAAAGAAGACATTTATGCAGCCAACAAACATATTTTAAAAAGCTCATCATCAGTGGTCATTACAGAAATACTTTATGACTTTATTGGCCTATCTGAATTGGCAGCATCATTACTCATGCACTTTGGGGGATTATTAAGTTAAATAAGGTTTATTGGAACATAAGCCATGTGAAACTGCAGCAGTTGGTCTGATAGCTGGGACAGCTACTAAGTGACTAATGGGCTGGTCCTGTGTATACACTGAGGATACCCTGGAGAAAGGGATGATTCATGTCCTGAGTGGGATGGAACAGGACAGATAGAGATTTCATCACACTACTCAAAGCAGTGGGCAATTCAAAACTTATGAACTATTTCTAGAATTTTCCATTTAATGATTTCAGACCTCTGTTGACTTCTGGTAACTGAAAGCACAGAAATCTAAATCACATATAAGTGGGAACTACAGTAAGGATTTCCTTTCCAAAATTACCGTCTATTCATTTTTAACACTACATCTCATTTATTTTATTATTTTTGTGTTAATGTTTTCTTTTTCAACTAAATTACGCCACTTATTTTAAAGCCAAAGATATTATTACACAGTGGTGTCTTCTTTGACGATACTTGTTTGACTGAAGGAAATAAAGCAACAGTGAAATGGAGAGCGAGAAATTGAGTCTAGACACGCTTGAGAAAAAACAATCCTCAGGAAATGGTAAATATTGAATATGAATAAAAATAAAACAACAAATAATAATTGATTCAAAGGTCTCTACATTAGGTGACTAAGTGGATATTTAATACATTATTTGAAATAGACAATATAGAAAAGCAGATTTTAAAATTTAACTTATTTAAGTCAACTTAGTGAAAAGAATAGACGGATATAAGCTGTTGAATATTATAAATTCAGAGACATTTATAAAGAAAAGACTGCAAGATAAGATCTTTCAAAGAACTATATTATGAAGATCGTTCTATATTGCTTTAAATAACTGTGCTAAGATTGATTTAGCTCAAATAATATATGCATATGTATGGAAATTGAGTATGTTCACACAATAGTTTTATTAAGAATGTTGATATGATAGATATTATTTTAAAATAAACACAATATTTTTGTATGTTTCCTTGAAGAATCTCTATATAAAGGTAAATACACTATTATGTGTGTGTGTCTGTGTCTCTGTTTGTGAATACATGTAATACACAAAACTAAAATAGAATGTTTCTAACTTGTTTGATTTATAGAAAATAAAGTAATCCATTAGGAGCAAAGTTTTAAGAACAATGACTCAGGTAGGGAAAAGAATATCAACTTTTTCATCCCTGTCCCTGTCTCCCCTCCTCCTCTAACAAGAAAACAAAATATTGCTTAGAGGATGAATTCGTTTCTTCCTGGGAAAGGAAAGGAACTTGTCTTATTTTATGAAGGTAAATTCAATTTTGTTTTTACCCTATTAAATCATCGATCAAATCCAGTGGTTTTATTAAATGCTTACTGTTGTTACTCTAAGAATGATATGATTGTTATTTCCTAATTTGTTTCAAACAGTTCAACTAAAGTAGGTCAACAAACTGGTATATTTCAACTGGTAAATTAGGCCTATTCCGGACTTTTTCCCTCAACTCTTATTAAACACCCAAAGTTTAATAATCAGCTTTGGGCATTGAAAATATAAGCCATTGCCATTTGTTATTACTGTAAAAGAATCAAACAAAACAAAACACAACCACAGTGTTTGGAAATGACTCAATTTAAGGACTCAGTTTAAGCAAAAATAAATAATAGTATGGTATTGTAAAAATAACAAGAAATGTAAAAGAAATGCACTCTGTCATCTTACAAGTGATAATATGCAAAGAAATGAAAGTGTTCATATGGGCAGATATTTTCTAATAGTAAACGGCACTGAAAGGTTTGTTGTAATGTTACCATTAATAATTCCAAAAGAAAACTAAGTTGAAAAAGAGCACACCTCAATAAGTACAAAATGGAAGACACACATGGACAAAGTCTTCTTTTGTAAACTCAGAATTCAAAATGACATGTGTAGAACTGGAAGGATACATAGATGGTCAAAGCAAACACAAAACAGCATCATATGTGAAGAGATGTGCAGGAATCTTACATGCATATCACTAAGTGAGTAAAGCCTGTCTGAAATAGATGCAGACTGCATCACCCCAACTATATGACATTCTGACAGGGGAAACAACAGTCAGCAAAAAGATCTGTGGTTGCCATGGAAGAGTGGGAAGAGGAAAGGAATGAGTAGGTGGAGCATAAGGGATATTTAGGGCAATTAAACTGTTCTGTATGATATTGAAATGGTGAAAATACGTGTTACGCATTTGGCAAAACCAACAGAACTGTACAATACAAAGAGTGAACTCTAATGCAAAATATGTACTTAAGTTAAAACAATGTATCAATATTGGTTCATCAACTTTCAAAAAACATACCCCAGCAATGCAAGATGTTAATTATGGAGGAAACTGTGGGGGTAAATGCAGAATATATGTGAACTCTCTGTGCTTTCTGTTCAATTATTATGTAAACTTAAAACTCCTCTAAAAATAAATCTATTAATTTTAAACAGTTAAACGGATGACAAAATGTTATGTGGTAAAATATACCATTGACTATAAATACACAAGAAAAACATTCCTTCCTACTAAATGCAATGTGGTACCCTGGATTGGATCCTGGAATAGAAAAGGAAGTGACTGAAAATATGGTGAAATCTGAATAAAGTCTATAGCTTATAGCAATGTACCTACATAAATTTCTTAGCTTTGATACTGTACCACAGTTAAGTAAGATTTAACATTATGAGATAGTAAGTGGACAAAATGGCAACTCTGTACTATCTCTGCAACTTTTCTGTGTATCTAAAATTATTTTTAAAATAAGAAATTTTTTAAAACCGGCATTATACAGGAAATAATTGACAGCTAGAGTGAAACTTCCAACCACTGTAGACCATATTCTTTCTTGACTTTGATAGCTGTAGTGCAAGAACAAGACAAAACACACTAATATACTTGGTCCTTGTGGGTAAGACTTGTTTCTAGCTTTCTTTTGACTATGAAATATCTAGTGAAAAAAGTGCTTATAAGTTGCTAATGATTCATTCTTAATCACCTAGAATCAAGTGAAAACAAGATCTTTCAACGCCACTTAGTAGTACAGATTGGGTTATATTAATTAACAAGGCAACTTTCTATTTAATTTGAATTATTGCTTAAAGACCAGCTATATTGTATATTCCAAAAAACCACAAAAGTATTACTAGAAAAGTAAAGAGAAATCTAGTCTCATTAGAAACAATTTATGTTTTTTCCCAAACTATGTAGATATCATGCAGAATTCAGTACTTAAAGATTTTATTAAATATCATGTTATAGGTCCTTTTGTACAGGCAACGTTATCATTTTTTCATTGGTTATACTTTACAGAATATTCTATAAATAATATTTAGATTATTTCATATTAAGATATTTAATAACTAGCTAAAAGGTTAAAAGAGGATTTCCCCATTCCATTATTAAACATGTTACAGTTAGTTAACTGTTCAGTCATTTCAATTTTTTGAATATAATCTTTATTTAGCATTGTGCCGGATCCATGCTCTTTTTTGAAAAGGCACCAAGTGGAACTCTACTGCGTGAGGCTATTGAAAGATTTGATGGCTCACTGGTCTAAATCAATCCATGAAATTCTAAATTATTATAAGAATAAAAATAAAGTATGTACAATTTAAAGAAATGGCTGTCTTTTACATTTTACAAATCCTCTTTTTTGGTGCACTTTTGCCACAGTATTTGATGAGAGATATCCTATTCTTCTAAGATGACAATTCAAAAGTGTCTGCTTCCTGAGGAAGTACTCTAAAAGCACGTTAATATAAGTAACAGTTTATGTCAATTTTGAATAAAGACCAATAATTAAACAATTAAAACATCCTTTTACTTTATTGTAAACATTTTGGGATGAAATTAATGTTAATATTCACGATTTTTTTTTTTTTTT
>NW_016804402.1:193006-199424 GCF_001698545.2 Rhinopithecus bieti
TTTTTTTTTTTTTTTGGTATGTTTAAAGCAGGCCTATGGCCACAAAAGTTAGCTCACTTACTTATAAGTGCCTTGAGAGGTTTCATGCTCTGTTTATAGCCACTTCCTATGGAACATCCCCTGATCTGGTAACAGATTAAACAATAATTCCTCTCCCATTTAAACACTGCGGTAAATATATACCAATATTTCTATTAAGAATCATAATTTCTACAAATGTTGTATCTATCATTTCAGTGCTTTTCAAAGAGAAATTGAACATTGGGGAAAAAAGTGATATGGTAGACATTTCCTAAGGCTACTATTGTTTAAAATTCTATTTAAAGTTTCATGATTACCTCTCTTTTGTCAACCAAATATCATGAGTGTATTTTGCAATTTTTTAAGAAACTACCAGTTTTAGATAGCACATAGCATACAATATAAAATTAATATTCAGAAAAAAGTTTTACTTTTAGCTTTTATATATACTCTACTGCCAAAATATCCATAATTGACTCTGCCAAAACTCTACAAGTACATTATATAAATTTCTTCAACTGCCTGGAGGAATCTGTGTAAAAATTTCCTATTTATCGTGTCTAAATTTCTAGCACTTTAAAAATTATTCATAATATAGGGGCCATGAAACAATTTCATATATTGAAATAGCACATGAGATACCACTGGGTATGTTAGGATATGTGTTTTAGATGCAGATATATATGTAGATGTATACATAGATATATTCATACCTAGACATATGCGTGTATATATATAATAGATCACATCTCTTTTTAAAGATTCATTTAAGTTCTATCCTTTAAACTTTCATAATACCAAACCATTTAAATTAATTTGCAGGCTAAAGTCTTAGTATTAATATAGGACATTGAATCTTAAAGTGTGATCTTTGGAAAAGCACCATTAGCAAGGCAGTCCGTAACTATAACTGTAAGGGTGGTATCCTTCAGATGGTTCTGATGTACTCTAAAGTTTGGGAAACATTGATCTAGGAGAAATCAAGACATGTATCAGTTATCATCAATCACAATATCACAGAAATTATCCTCGATTTCTCTACCTTCTTTCTGCCCTTCTTATGGAAGAGATAGCATAAATCACCTGGTGTCTATTACCTCCTTTCCATATCTTCCTAGACCTCTTTCTCTGATTACTTTGGCAGACCATCTGATCTTTGCATCGCCAGTCTAAGTCCATGGAGTAAACATCCTAATTCCCAGACTTCGTAACAATTTTGCGTTAAGATACAACCCAAACCCTTGGCATAACGTCTGAGGCTCTTCATTATCCAGTCTATTACTCTAACTCTCATTTATTTTCTTTTTCCTTTCAGAAATTTCATCATTTACACACTTTCTGTTCTATTTTCAGATGACATGGGCTACGATTCTCTGTCAACATGCAAAGCTATTCAGTCTGTGCTTGTGTGTGTGGTGCACAGCCATGTATACTTGGTGAATTCCTACTTATCTTTAAAGCTTCACTATCTGTTAGTAAAAGCTTTGCTAACTCATACCAAGCAGAGTTGATGACATACTCCATGTAATATTACTGTATCTATTGTGTATTTTCATTCAGGACTATCATTGTATATAGTTGCTGGTTTATGTATTGGTCTTTTCTACTAAACTTTAAGCTTTCCTTGGAAATAGCTTACTTTTCTTACAAGATGTAGTATAAAGTAGTGGTGATGTGCATTTTATGGGAATCAGATTGTCTAGTTTCCATTCCTGATGTTTTTACTTACTAGATTTCTGAATTTGTTCGATTTATTTAAATTCTTTGGGCTTTACTATTCTCTCTTGTAAAACTTCGTAGGATTGTGGTGAGAATTAAATGAAATGATATATCAAAGCACTAGGAATAGTATGTAGCCCATTGGAGAAATATTAGCTATTGTATTCTTTGCATCTCTACTACCAACAATGGTACCTGGTACGTAGCAGGAGCTAAAGCAGTTGTTGGACAACAGAGTGAACAAATTTCAATGTAATAAAGATTCTACAAGCCCCTTGTATGCTGCATAAACTATTAAGAATTCAGTAGGTTCTAGAAACTAATATTACCTCATATATTTTCACTTCTGAAATAATGTTAATACCCTTAATCTTCTCCTAAATGTTTACCACTTCTAAACTTTTCTTTGAATCAGAATCACTTATTTCAGAAAATAAAAGTGTTTATTTTCCAAGAGATAATCACTAAAGCAAATTTCACCACAAAGGTTTTTTGGGAGTTATAAAGCTCGTTTGTTCTGTTTTATATTTTAGTCTCCAAAATTTGTTGAAGGACGAACTTGTTACTCTAATTTATATTACCAAATTATTTTGAAACTTACATATGAACAAAGTATATTTCTGTAAAATGAATCCAATAAAAATTCAGTGATTATTTTAGCAGTTCAGAAAGCACAAAATAAAGCCAATAATTTAGAGACATTTTAAATCTTGAGGATTTACTGGCTAGAAGACAACGTATCTAATCCTTCTCTTTTAAGACTAGTTGTAGGAAAATGATATGCTAATTTTTAAGGATCTCCAGAATTTAATTGGCTTATACAGAAACAGAAACTATGTGATATTTATTTTAGTTACAATGGAACATTTGAAAATACTCTTTCAATGCAAGCAGATTTAGATTAATCTTTGAATTCAAGCTAAAATCAATTTCTAGTTGTCAGAAAATGAGTTAAGAATCTTTAGTCGTCAAGTGACAGCCCAGTCTCTGGATCATAAATCAAGTCGTGATGAAGGGGTACACATTCACGAGAATGGAAAGCTAATAATAATCCTACGCAACCTGATTTTCTCTTGGGCTTATGAAAGATTAGTCTTTATTCACCTGCTGAGAAAAGTAGTTCTATTTTGTCTGCTGTGTCTCAAGATTTGGATATTATCTTGGGTGCTGCTGCAATGCATGACACTCAGTTGAAGTGGCTTGCAATTCTATAAAGTATAATCTGATAATATTAAACCACACAATCTTAAATCCTTCCTTGGCACTGTCCACAGACCAAGACACAGAGGAGGAATGAAAAGAGCACCGAACCCAGACCCAGAAGGTAATGCTGTGACCTTCATCAAGTCACTAAGCCTCCTTGAACCTCAATTGCTTGTCTATATAATTAGAGTATTGCACTAGAAGATTTCTACAGTCATTGCCACTTCTGCCACCTCTAAAATTTGATCACTCATTCAAATATATTTTACTGCTCTAAATTAGGTAAAATTTTGCTGCCTTTAATGGAAAACTGAAGCAGCTCTATCAACAAATGTTTTCACAACATTCCACAGATAATATTTTTATGGCTTATTTGCTGCTTTTTCCTCACTCAGGATAGGCAAATTTCCATCCAAATTGTATTACTAATTCAACTTAAGAAATGGCTACCTAGTACATCCATCCAACATTATGGGCACAGATTACATATGCATTCAGGGAATTTCTGGACAAACACAGTTTACCACATTGACTCCTATCACCCACTAGATTTATATCCTCTTGAAGACTTTTGAGTAAACCTATGAAGTGTGTGGCTATCAGTTTTCCTGGGATTCCATGGCATGGAAGAGTATCCAAGTATAGACGATCCAAAATGGTTAAAATTCTTTTAAAACATTGCATTGCATCTCTCCTTTCTTAAATAGGCTAAGCTGTCTCCCCGATTGCTGGATTCTTGGTCTTGTCACTTTACATTGAGAAGGGAGGTAGCCATTTGCATTTTTTAAAAATTAGCTTACTCTTAACCTTAGGCCCAAAAGAATATTGGCTGTCACACAGAAAGGAAATGTAATCGCTTCTACTGTGAGAGTACCTTCTGTCCCCCAACACACACTCTTGTGTTTGTTTCTTTTGCCTTCCCTAGTTTACTAGATAATTTTCATGTTCACTGAGTCCTCTATCGGTCCTACAAGTTACTCAGTTTTCCAAATATGACTTCTCTTTGTTTTGTGACTTTATTATAAATATGATCTGATTAATAAAAAAGAAAAGAAAATAATAAAGATTTGATTTTTAAGAATAGCTCCTCCTGGAGTCTTAACAAAATAATAAAAGTTCTACTTGATGCTAAATCATCAAGATATATAACCAAAAGAATAGGAGGCTCATTCTAGGTCCTATTAACCTATAATGGGAACTTTTACAGTGTCCTTTCTGACTTCTATTTTTTCTTCAATTATGTTATCATCCCTGATCACCTGCTTAAAATGTTGTCTTTGACTGATGTGAATATTTTACGGTGGCACACAAAATTCATCACGATCTGATCCTAGTAACACTCTGGGAACAGTTAACAGTCATTTCCCAGACAACCTTATATTCTAGTAACTACATGACAGGAACTTTCCAATTCTGTATTCCCAACTCCCTATCACTTAATTCATTGTTTATTTAGTTTTTGGGTTTTAGTATCATCTCTTTTACCATGAGCAATAGATTCCAGATATATAAATACTGTATAAGTATTTGTCAATATTGAAGATACTACATGTGGTTCAAACTAAATTCCAAGATTACATGAAATAAATTTGATGACTTGGAAATAAATTCCTATGACAAATTTCCAGGAATGGATTTCCCAAGTTGCCAGAGAAACATGTCTTTTCTCTTGCTGTGTGTTTACTGTAAAATCCAATATTTAAAAATATCAATAGTTATATTAATCATGAATTATGCACAGTGCTGCATTTAGAGGTTGAGATGAACTACAGCCCTGAATCAAGCAGCAGCTGGATATCTTAGTGAGTACTGTATGCCTCATTACATCAGATAATGATTTTCTAACACAGTGATCCCCAAACTTGAGTAGCATCAGAATCCCATGGACAGCCTATTAAAAATCCTATTGCTGGGCTCCATCCCCAGAGTTTCTAATGCATCAGGTCATGATTAGGGCCCAGAATTTTGCATTTCTAACAACTATTGTAGAGCAGTTTAAAAGTAACAATTTTGATCTGTTAGTGTATATATATCAAACTGCCTTATTAACAGAATTAATAAAAATAATGTGTAATAATATGATTTTAGATATACTCAGAAAAATCCAAGTGTATCAGCCTCTTTGACATTTTCTTCTTATGTCACATGTAATAGAGATAAATGATTTTAGCAACTCCCAAGGAATCTCATATATTACTTTGGTAATATTTTTATTTATATAATAATTTCTCAATAAAGTGAGCATCATATGCAGGAAAATAAGTGATGGTAATCTACACCCTATTAAGGTTGCAGAAATACTTAAGGTGGTTTATATTGTACACGTCATAGCCATTAAGCACTCTCAGGTTCAATGACTATCATTTGGGACTTGGGATTTATATAAAAGTATACTACACCATAGTTTTATAGACTAAATTTAATTTCTTTTTTTAATTTTCAAAAGAAATTAAGCACCCAGACTGTAATAAGCCTAAGGGTCAAAGTAATTTAAAATGTTAATAAAAGAGGCAATATTTTAAATAAGCAAAGCTTTTGTGTGAATTATTTTTAAAAATTCTTGTTTTACATGTAATGGAAAGACACAGTTGAAACTCCTTTCCATCAGAGTATGTATCTTGTTTTTATATCCTCCATACAAAAGAACACTTGGAAGCTTGAAAACATAATGTTTAGTCTGAATATACTCTCTATAAAATATTAAAGGAATAGGACATTTCTTAGTAATGCACAAACCTATTCAGTCTGCCATACACTGTTTTGCAAGTTTCAACACATTTAATGTATAATGAATTGAATATGAAAGCCATTCTTTTAAAATTATAATATGTATATTTTCGGTCACTTTTATTTTAATAACTGTGCATTTTTGACCAGAAAATATGCTAATTTGAAGTTGAACAACAAAACAGAGCTTAGTGTCAAAGTTATTTGTTTTAGAGAAAAAATGTTACCAATATGAAAAACTAGCAGAAGCAGAATTCAGTCTTCTATTTGGAATTTTTAAATCTACTTTAAAAAACAAAGAATGATTATAGCAAACATATGAAATATTTAAATGCTCAAAATAGAAATGAAAATGATTTGACTACACCTTAGCTTTTTATTTAACTTTATATTTAATATATGTTAGGTAATGATCATAAAGCACAAATGAATTTATGAGTAAAGCTGGAGGAAATAAAACCCATGAACTTATGTTTCAAGTCTCCTTTGTTTTAAATCCCACTAAGCGTACATCAAAGTAAAAGAAATGAAATACAGTATATGCTATATTTTTAAAATTCTAATCTAATGTCCCTAAACATAAACACTGTTTTGATGAAGAGAACACAGTTCACATAGAGACATAGTGTTAGCAACAGAAAAATCACTTCTATTTTTTTAAAGCATCAAGATAGCATTTTATTTTTAAAAAATTAAATGTTGCTAGAATAAATTCTATCTTATCTGATTTCTAGCACTTGTCCACATT
>NW_016804402.1:199824-218984 GCF_001698545.2 Rhinopithecus bieti
CAGAGCTTAGTGTCAAAGTTATTTGTTTTAGAGAAAAAATGTTACCAATATGAAAACTAGCAGAAGCAGAATTCAGTCTTCTATTTGGAATTTTAAATCTACTTTAAAAAACAAAGAATGATTATAGCAAACATATGAAATATTTAAATGCTCAAAATAGAAATGAAAATGATTTGACTACACCTTAGCTTTTATTTAACTTTATATTTAATATATGTTAGGTAATGATCATAAAGCACAAATGAATTTATGAGTAAAGCTGGAGGAAATAAAACCCATGAACTTATGTTTCAAGTCTCCTTTGTTTTAAATCCCACTAAGCGTACATCAAAGTAAAAGAAATGAAATACAGTATATGCTATATTTTAAAATTCTAATCTAATGTCCCTAAACATAAACACTGTTTTGATGAAGAGAACACAGTTCACATAGAGACATAGTGTTAGCAACAGAAAATCACTTCTATTTTTTTAAAGCATCAAGATAGCATTTTATTTTAAAAAATTAAATGTTGCTAGAATAAATTCTATCTTATCTGATTTCTAGCACTTGTCCACATTTCCCCTTTTTTTCCAGAGTGCATTTTGTTTCAAGGAAAGGTTCAAAAAAACAAGCCGGTAAGATTTTGCCATGTGTTTCTAATGTAATCAGACATCTTTCCTTGAGAGGTCGGCATAATAGGTGAGAATGACATACTTAAAATAGAGTCTAGGCAGAACAATTTCAAATGACCAAGAATCACATATCACATATGTCAAAAATTTGATGTTCCTGGATTGACAATTCAGTCTATGAAGTAGAATTTGGACTGTGATTCATAAAGGCAGAATCCCAGGTGGTTATCGCTGAACCCAGATGTCAAAATAGTCTTTCTGCATTTAAAACCCCACTCACAAGATGAAAGCTAGAAATCCAGTTGGTAAGATTTTGTAGAAACTGAACTTCCCAAATAGCAATAATTCTAATATTACAGGCAAATAACATCATACTGTAAAGTAGAAAAGTAAAGACTTAATTTAGAAAGTATTTTTATTATTTTCATTCCTCTCTATGATTTATTCATTTTAAACAGTTCTATGATTTGCTGAACTGGATTTATTAATAGGATTCTCACTTTTCCCCCCTTGATAACAATCAATATAATTTTCAATATGAAGCTATCTTTATGTAGTGTTTTTTTCAGTTAAACTTCAGCTCACTGGCCAGTTGTATTTTCTAGCTACATTTAACTAAATATGTCTGCTAGTACAAAAGACAATGTAATATATTTAATATAGATATATTATAGATTATACAAGATATATGTGTTTATATATAAGAATTGTACTTAATTTTATGCCATTAAAAGAGACAATGAAATCTCTAAAAGACATTATTTCAAGTAATATAGTATAAATTATCAAATTATTTTCAAAAAATAAAACAAAAATCGATGTTAGCTTTCTTAATTGGCAAAGCTTTCATTATTCATTTTTTAACAATTTTAATTCATGGGCAATTAATATAGGAACTGTAAATGCTAAGAATTAAAGGAGAATTTCGTGAAATGAAGACTGGCCTCACAGAGCTTTCCTGTGAAAGCCAGAGTTTCCTTGCTGAAATAAAGATCAGTCGAATGATTGCATTAATGTATAATTGTAAGCTGTGGCTATACAACAAAGAACACGCGTAAGGAGGTAGATGAGCCTATCAGGTGTTACACACTAGGGATGCGGTGAGGGTCATTTAGNCTAAAAGACATTATTTCAAGTAATATAGTATAAATTATCAAATTATTTTCAAAAAATAAAACAAAATCGATGTTAGCTTTCTTAATTGGCAAAGCTTTCATTATTCATTTTTTAACAATTTTAATTCATGGGCAATTAATATAGGAACTGTAAATGCTAAGAATTAAAGGAGAATTTCGTGAAATGAAGACTGGCCTCACAGAGCTTTCCTGTGAAAGCCAGAGTTTCCTTGCTGAAATAAAGATCAGTCGAATGATTGCATTAATGTATAATTGTAAGCTGTGGCTATACAACAAAGAACACGCGTAAGGAGGTAGATGAGCCTATCAGGTGTTACACACTAGGGATGCGGTGAGGGTCATTTAGGAGGTGGTGGGGCAGGAGGGGGGCTTGTGAAAAGTTCAGGAGGTCTCCATGAAGAAGTAACATTTGACCTGAAATCTGAAATATCAATATTTGAGAACATTCTCATCACCAAAAGTTATAAATAAACTGCATACCAAATTACTATGTTTAAACTGCCTCAATTATTAAGTTGATGCAAAAGTAATTGCAGTGTTTGCATTGTTGAAATTTGCCATTTGATACTGGAATACATTCTGAATTAAGTGTGAAATATGTTATACGTCATTCTAATGTGCATTTCTCGTTTTGTTTTTGGTAATGACTTATTGTTTGCTGTTTTTTATTGTATTTTAGACTATGGAAATGATGTTAGACAAAAAGCAAATTCAAGTGATTTTCTTATTGATGTTCAAAATGGATTGTAAAGCATTGGAGACAACTCACAACACCAACAACGCATTTGGCTCAGGACTGCTAATGAAGGTATAGTGCAGTGGTGGTTCAAGAAGTTTCGCACAGGAAACAAGGGCCTTGAAGATGAGGAGCATAGTGACCTGTCATTGGAAATTGGCAAGAACCAACTGAGAGTCATAATCGAAGCTGATCCTCTTACAACTACACAAGAGGTTGCCGAAGAACTCAGTGTTGACCATTCTGCAGTCCTTCAGCATTTGAAGTAAATTGGAAAGGTGAAAAAACTTGATAAATGGGTGCCTCATGAGTGGAGAGAAAGTAAAAAAAAAAAAAGAAAGAAAGAAAATAAAGTTGTTTTCAAGTGTCATTTTCTTATTCTACGCAACAATGAACCATTTCTCAATCAGATTGTAACGTGCGACGAAAAGTGGATTTTATACAACTGGTGACGAGCATTTCAGTGGTTGGACCAAGAAGAAGCTCCAAAGCACTTTCCAAAGCCAAACTTGCATTGAAAGAGTGATGGTCATTGTTTGGTGGTCTGCTGCTGTTTTGATCCACTACAGCTTTCTGAATCCCGGTGAAGCCATTACTTCTGAGAAGTATGCTCAGCAAATTGATGAGAGGCATCGAAAACTGCAATTCCTGCAGCTGGCATTGGTCAACAGAAAGGGTCCAATTCTTGTCCACGACAATGCCCCATGACACATTGCACAAACAATGCTTCAAAAGTTGAACAAATTGAGCTACAAAGTTTTGCCTCATCTATCATATTCACCTGACCTCTCGCCAACTGACTACCACTTCTTCAAGCATCTCGAGAACCTTTTGCAGGGAAATCGCTTCCACAACTAGAAGGATGCAGAAAATGCTTTCCAAGAGTTCATCGAATCCCGAAGCACGAATTTTTATTCTACAGGAATAAACAAACTTATTTCTTGTTGGCAAAATGTGATGATTGTTATGGTTCCTATTTTGACTAATAAAGATGTGTTTGAGCCTAGTAATAATGATTTAAAATTCACGGTCCAAAACCACAATTCCTTTTGCAGCAAGATTGTATGTGAACTTTTGTCTGTGCAGATTAGATGGAATAAAAATGAAGTGACATCAGAGGCAATGTATTGGACTCTGAATTGAGAAGAGGTGCCTGCTGAGACTTCACACAACACTGTCAACTTTCCTTCTTCTAAATACAAATTCAAGACCTGAAGTGCAAACTAAGGTTTATGGAGACACGTAAATAAATTTAGCAAAAGAGTTTGAATTAAAGTGGGAGAACCTCAAATCTTGTCTTAGAATAAGAAATGATATTTATATAGCTCTTTCACATGTATTATATATATACATATATATACTTATGCTCAAATCTCATTTGCTCTAAAGTGATATGACATAGGAATTACTCTAATTCCCTTTTTTAGAGGTGAAGACAAATGCTTTTTCAAGATTAAAAAAAAATTCCTTTTGAGAGACAGAGTCTGGCTCCATCATCCAGGCTAGAGTGCAGCGGCTCAGTCATACCCAAGAGCCTGGAACTCTTGGGCTCAAGTGATCCTCCCACCTCAGCCCCCTGAATAGCTACAACTACAGGTGAATGTCACAACTCCAGGCTAATTTCTATGTATTTATTTATTTATTGGAGATGGGGTGTTCTTGCTGTTTGCCCAGGCTGACCTTGAAGCCCTGGTCTCAAGTGATTCTCCTACCTTAGGCTCTCAAAGTGCTGGGATTACAGGTGTGAGCCACCCGGTCAGTTTTTGATTAATTGGCTTACATCTGATTATATAATAAGTGGTAGAGATAGAATGGAAATGCAGATGCCTCAAGTCTAACCAATGTGCTTAACCTGTTTTACTACTCTATTATTTTTGACATCTTACTAAAGTACTAAAAAAGACAATCTGGAAAAGATATATGACACTATAATACACAATGATAGCCTCCATTTAGAAATTACAGTATTTGAGCAAAGATAAAACATTCTATCCTATCAGGATGCCTTTCATTTGAAAGCATGAAAAATACTAAGAGTGGCTTAAATAACAAAGAAGAGGCATTATTTCACGTAATTCAGTGGTTTTCAGTGATAACAAGGTTCCATGCTGGTTTCTCTTATGCTCACTGGGCTCTGCCTTTCTAGTCCTGAGAGAAATGCAGCTGCTGCAGACCCAGAGCCTTTACACAACAAGTCCAAATGGAGGAAATGCTAGGTCTCTCCCTATCTCTCTATCAGGGGGAAAACCTTTCCTAGAAATCACTAGAATTCTGCACCAGTATCATTGGCTTTACTTACACTTGCTTCAACCAATCCCTACCAAAATAACTATCATGGTCATGATTAGTTCTCAGATGAATCAACATTTAACCCACGGAGTAGCAGAAGGGCCATTTTCCAGTAACACTTGGGAGAGTGAAAACTTGAACAATATCGATGTTTCTTCCATCAGCAAGGAGAATCCAGATATTGGGTGGGCAATCAGCAAGCTCTCTATTTGCCAAAAGAGTGTTTTCATTTAAGTGCATGTTCACTGCTAAGACATCAATAAATATCTAAAGAAATCTTAATTCCACAATTACTAATTCTGATGCCTCTATTTTCCACAAATATATATTACTCGTTTCAGACAGTGCTTTTTCTACACTCCCTGAACCCTACCAGTTCTCACTCTCTTCTTATTGGAGTTTCTTTAATTAAGTGAGTCATAGCTTATGATTTCTTTGTACTAGTTAATCAGGATATCAATACTATACTAAGTGAAAACTGTGTAGCTCAACCTTCCTTGGATCTCTCCTCCAATGAATTTATGTAATGATATGTAGTCTAAGAAAGTTTACATGGTAAACACTATCAATCAATCAATCAATCAATCGATCAGTTTAAGTACAATCAATTTAAGAGTCATGTGTAAGCAAAAGACTGTTTTTCTAAGCTGTAACCTAACAATATATAGAAGCTTTGATATGTGTTGATTATTCTCAAAATCAAATATTAATATTAGAACTATTGAATTATTTACCCAAATTTCTGAATAAAATTAGGCCCTGGATTCAAATATCATATTATAATTCATAGTTCATAGGGCCAGAGAAGGTAACTGCTTCTGTCTGCTTTGCTAAAGGCACCAAATATAATGCCAGATAATATGAGTGACAAACAAAACTCTTCCATTGAAAAATGAATTGCTATTTATGACCTCCACAAATAATTTCAGTTTACAAATTTGAGTATTTTCATGACCTTCATTTAGAGAAAATTAAAGTTTCATTAAATTTACTCCCAGATATTTATTTGGAGAATTGGTCCAAGGCCTAATAATATATGTAGTATCATATTTACCTACAAGGTTTTCTCTAAGATATGAAGCACCATTCAAAAATAGAGAGAGAAATACTACTCCCAAGAAAATTGCTGAGGCGAATTGTAAAGTTTCATGTATGAATACATCTTTGGAGGAAAAGAAAGAATAGAAAAAGAAAACAAATCATATGAAGGAATGAGCTACTCTTGGCCATTTTTCTCCAAATATGTTAATTTTTTATAGCTCAGGTGATACAAGCATTCCATGAAAGATTCAAGTTTGAAATGAATCATTGATTTATTTTTTTAAATTTATATTTCAACAGATTTGGAATTCAGAGCTTCTGATAAGAACATGATTTGGAATTTAGAGCTTCTGATGAGAATATGATTGGAAGTTAGAGAAGGAGCTGGCAGTCTCCCAGATCTCCTTAGTTAAGGGCAGTTCCTGATGGAATGCTATTATTAATCCCCCAAGTAAGAGTTTCTCAACTTAGGCATTGCCATTTTAGACCAGGTCATTCTTCTTTTTAGGGGCTGCCATGTTCATTGTAAGGTATTTAGCAGTACCACTGGTCTCCCCTACTAAATGTAAAAGTGCCTCCTTTCCCCAGTTGTGACAAAAGTCTTCAAATATTGCCAAATATCCACCCGAGACAAAATAAAAATTCCCTTTTCTCTTACTCGCTCAACCTGTTAAGAACTACTATCCTAAATCAAGAGTGAGAATTTGCAGTGATTTAATATGGTATAATATTGTTATTATGATTTTTCCCCATAAGTTTACAGTCATATTTTAGTTATCCTCCAGTCAGATGCACTGCCAGTTATTATTTAATTAATTTGAAAAATAACAAACTCAAAGTCCATGTCCAGCTATTACTTTTATTTTATGAAAACCTTTCAGCAAGGATATCACAATTGTTATAAGTATCTATTTCCTTTAAAACAATACAACCACAAAACTAATCTATCCTTGTCATATTAAAATGAGAGCAATAAAATAATTAATTGAATCTGGAGGCACAAATATTTGTATATGCCAGGCTATTAAATCCAAAACCTAAACTTACCATACAGTATTTTCACCTAATAATTTGGTCAATTTTCCAAAAAAACAGTTAACCTAACGTTTTCTAAACTGCACTATATATTTCCTTATATATATTATGGTTAACAAAATATGTGGGAAATTTAAAGGAAATATACACTACATATCACCACAGAACAATAATTCACATCATTTGATTTTATTCTTTTTTTTTTTAGCTTTGGGGTTCTTACATATTGTAAGTTTCATGAACTATTGGGGAATTTCTCTTTTCTCCCTGCAAATAATAATGATAAGCTTGAAGAGAATGACCAACTATTTTAGGCTATTTTATGCATCAGAAATAAGAAAATCACAGGTGAAAGATCAACAGAGGACAGCAATGAAGAGGAGCCAATGGGTCCGAGTGGGGATCTCTGAGGCAACAGTAAACCAAAGAAGAAACTGAAAACTTTTGACTGTGGAGGCTCTAAGAGATTTCTAGGCAACAAAGAGATAGTAAATTGGCCCAGAGATGGGAAATGTAAAGAAGTAATTTATCCAGAGGAGTGTTTTTCAAATTGAATGTGCTAAAGAGTCACCTATTGAGATACAGATTCTGATTCACAATGTCTGGAGCAGGCTCTGGTAGTCTGCATTTCTAATAATCTCCCACATGTTGATGTTGCTGGTTTGTCCCTGTGTCACACTTTACCCAGCAAGGGGCTAAGAACACCCCACTGTCTACCTCCAACATAGCTCTGGAAGTAGAAGTGCCAACTCTACCCCATCACATTATCTATGAGATTAACAATGGGAGAATTCATTTCCCCCAACTCTCAATATATAAAAATGTGTTACCACCATACCTTCTTTAAAGGAAAACATCAGCCAGACTGTTGCTGTGAAATATAAGATAATTTCTTGTTTTAAAAAATCAACATATATGTATCTATTAGTTACAGATACTAATATAGTAATATACATACCATATTATATAGTATATATAGTATATAGTATGTTTATATGGTATATAGTATACTATATACTAATATATAGTAACTAAACATTACTATAGTTTTTGCTTTTCTTATATCCTGAAGCAGCAAGTTCTCTGGTATATTATCTGAAGGAGTCATGAAAAATTTAAATTTCTAAAATCAAATTAAGGTGAGGTTTGACTTTTAGATAATTAGTTTCAAATGAGTTTTCCAGCTCAATCTTGAGTTTCAATTCACTCTTTATGACAACCTAGGCTGTGCTTTTATCCTAATCATTTGATTCCTTTTACACCTCTGGGAAAACCAAATCCTGGCTTACTTCATACTCTCTGCTCCAAAGTAACTAATGAAGGCTTGATTTTAGGTTTTGGCATATTGTCAAAGTCAAGGTGTGTCAGGAAGAGAAGCAGATACAAAGATGACAGATAGATGAAGTATCTCTGATGGAAAACATCCGCTGGTGAAGAAGCTGGTGTTATCATAAAACTGTGTATATTTAGGCACAAAACTCTAAAGACTGAACACCAATACGAAGTGGAAGTAATTACAATCTCTTGAAAAGATGACTATCATAGAAGGACAGGAATACATATGCTTGTTCCTATGACAAATATTTCAAAATATTTTGCATTATTTCACATGTTATACTTAGAAACGAAAAGGTATGTTCGGGAATTTATTACACAATTGTGTAGGGAAAAGAGTTTGAGAAATGTAACCCCACCTCCCATTTTTCAGAAAACTAAAAGAAAATTTTCTCCCAGAAAAGGCTCATTATAGTCATTTAGAGCACCAAAATGCTACACACTCTGTAATTTGTATCTGGATTGATAAAATACCAAAGCTATATAAAAAGTTTAAAACTTAAAGGCAGCAGCAGATTTTTTCTAAGTAATATTCTCATTTTTAAACTGATCTAGGCAAATTGTAGACATTTTAAACAAGTAAATTAAGACAATATAGGTTTATAATGTTGAACAATAACTTCTACCTACTTGGAAGAGCAGTTACCGAGGTTAATTTTAAGGCTATGACTTTGGAGATTACCATCCCCAAATACACACTTTCTACATCACCTGAAATTTAGGCAGTCTAATTAATTCATCTGATCACATCAAAAAAAAAAAAAAGTCATTCTTAGATCATTAACATGATGCCAACAATAATTAATTAAACTATTTAATCAATCCATTCAAGCAATTGATAAATTAAGAAGAAAAAAAATCTTCAAAATTCTCAGTAACTCCACTGGACACCAATGTCAAGCTGTGCTACTCCATATATTGAATACTCCTATAAATATAATTTGTCACCAGAAGTACAAGAGTTCTCTTTAGAGAATACAATAAATCCATCTGCTCCCTAAGAAAGGTAATGGAGAAAATGATGTTTCCTTTTGATAGTTTATTAAACTCACCCCATGTGATGGATAAGAGATCCAGCCCAGCTCCCCTTGAATTGTTTTTGAATCCAGTAGATTGACTGAAATAAAACACAATACACAAACACAATTAATAACAGTGAATTATTTCTATTCGCTTCTGTTGAGTTCACATTGTCTGTTGTTGATATTGCTCAAAAAACATAACTCTTCCTTTTCATTATAAGTCTATAATTAGTATAAAAAAAGGGAGTTACAAAAAATACACAGGGAAAATTAAGAGATCAAAAGTTTCTGTGTCCTTTTAAACTGTTGGCATTTATTAACAAGGATAGGTTAATGTTAAATATACTGACAATTTCTGACATAATAATTACAGATTTAAAGAGGAAACAAAAATGCAAAATAGAAAACAATATTAATGCTAGCATATCAAAATAACTTCAAAATATTAAATTTGATAAATTTGCATATGATTTCACAATTAATTCATTTCTTAAATACGTTGCTACAGTGAATCAATATATGTTTATTTATATTTAATATGGCACCTTCATATTGTCCCCGGCTAATACTCAACATAATATTCTGCAATGTGCATTTTTTAAAAATGTATTCATTATTTACTTACATGTAACAAACAAAAAGTTTAACTACCAATTTGAGGAGAAATAAAAGTAAAACTATGTTTTATAATAACACCTGTGTAAAGCCTTACTTATTTGAAGTAGTTTTGGCTGGGCGCCGTGGTTCAAGCCTGTAATCCCAGCGCTTTGGGAGGCTGAGGCGGGTGGATCACGAGGTCAGGAAATCGCAACCATCCTGGCTAACACGATGAAACCCCGTCTCTACTAAAAATTCAAAAAAATTAGCCGGGCGTAATGGCGGGCGCCTGCAGTCCCAGCTACTCGGGAGGCTGAGGCAGGAGAATCGCGGCAACCCGGGAGGCGGAGCTTGCAGTGAGCCGAGATTGCGCCACTCACTCCAGCCTGGGCGGCAGAGCGAGTATTTTTACTCAAAGACTTTAGTGGTTTTACTCAGAACTTCGTGCTAGTTCTAATGATTTTTAATCGATGTTTGTACACAAAAGTAAAATATAACATGTATATGATTGCCTTTTAAATATATTATTAAAAGAAGATGGAACATTGTTTATTTTCCACACCGAATATTAATTTGTAATGGGTTAGAAAATTAAATATAAAACAGCACTTCAAATACAATTAATAACAAAAGGTTCACTTTGTCTATATGACCTATTAAATAATGGAAACTATGATTTTACCTCATCTTTCTTCTAAATTAGAAAAAAAATTCCATGATTGACTAATGGAGGATGTGAAGGAAGGTTACAGCAAGCATTATTAACATGAACCAGACCATGAAAATCAATAAATACAATAGAAAGGAATCATTTTCAGGGGTTACATATATACACACACGAAAACATAATGTAAATACGTACACTGCACAACATGTTCTCATGTTGTTTATAAAGTGTTTCCTGTTACATGAAAAGCACCATCCTTTTAAAATCATCTCAAGTAATTTTTTTTGCAAAGCAAACAATAATCTTTTAAAATGTAAAGAAAAATAAATTACATATTTGATAGACTTTAAAAAATCATTTCAACTATTTTTTGTGAAGGAAATATTAATCTTATAAAATGTTAAGAAAATAAATTACATATTTGATACACTAAAAAATCATCTCAACTATTTTTTGTAAAGGAAATATTAATCTTATAAAATGTTAAGAAAATTAATTACATATTTGATAGACATTAGATTTCTAAATTTTCAGGTAGTACTAAAATTTTGATTACCTCGTTAGTTGATAAATACATTAGGTGGGTAAAAGTAAGGCTCTTGATCATTACAATGTAAAAGAAATACAATTCTCAAAGTGAGATTCCTTAAGTTTTGCTATGAAAGACAAACATAAACTTTACCTTTTACATTATAATTCCTTAATGATTAAAGAATGTTTTCCCAATAAATTAATGCTAATGAGAAGTAACTGCGTTTAGATTAAAACAGAAGATAGATAGCCGCTGCATGGATTACATAGTATAATTTCCATAATTGAATTGTTTCCCATGATATCAGTTTGGAAATTAACAGTATGCTTAATTATATTGCAATTATCTCTGGAAAATAATTAAAAACCCTCTACCAATTAATCAATGTTATAGATTATATTTCAGATCAGTGTTAGAAAATTTTTTAAAATACAAAAATACTTCCTCACCTTCAAATTAAAGGATATTACCAACATTCATTCTCATAAAAGATATACCTAGTTCAATTGTTAGTTATTTCATACCAATCATTTAATTTCTCTGAGCTTTATATGGGATTTGCATAGTAGACATCAGCTTGCCAGTATGCATAAATTATTAGATTATATTTGCAATGTCCTTAGGGGTTTAAATGGCTTAATGTATCATTGTGTGTAGGTACTAATTGCACATTACTAAATGATAATTATATGTTACTCCACATGGTAAGATCAATCACTAGTTTAATCTCAGTATTAGTAACCAGAGTGAGGAGAAGAAGATATGGTTATTACCTAGACTCCATTTAGTAAATTACTTATTGGAATGTAGGTTATCAGCTTATGAACTACCATATACTTAAGTTTCTTCTGATAATAAGAACAGTGGAAAAGAACTGGTCTAATCACATCAGCATTTGGTTTCTACTCAAAGGAGAACAAAGAAACCAAAATAAGTTAGACCATACAGTCAATTAAAGTAAGTGTAGATTAATTAAATTTATTGCATTTACTCAGAAATTAAATTTTTAGTGTACTCTATTTAGCACAAATGAGAAAAACACAATTAGCAGCATTACTTCTGACTGATTCTATTGTCTATCAATTAGATCTACCCTGAGTATCTTGCAATGTTGCTGTGATGTTCAAACACCATAAATATCTTTAAAACCACGATGAGTTTATAACATGCTGTACAGACTCTCTTCTTGTAAATTTAATACATTAATATTATTTGACAACAGTTCCATTTTGACTTCTGAATTATATTTATAATTCAGTTACATGACCTAAATACATGACCTAGTAGAGTAGAATACTTAACTTCAAAACACATTTTAAAAGCACATACTTTGGATTTATAAAGTCCCTTTTGTTTGTACCCAAATAAAAATAACACCGTCTAAGAATTCTAAGTACGTTAAAGTGAATGGTTACTTAATTGGGACTCCCAGGATACAAACCTCAAATCTCCTGTGATCCATTATAGAACAGTTGGAGTATATAGCATAATTGAGGTAAGAAAAGAAAATGAATGGAATTTCAAAGTAAATCTGTGAGGGATTTATCTGCATACATTGACTCAATGTAACATTGCAATACATACCTTAAACCCCACACTGATACAGGCAAGAACTTTGGTTACTAGAGTGCTGTCCCCTCTCTGAACATATGTAGACCTGATCATTTCCTTTCAAACGCTAGGACAGACAGGATAGTCTGATGAGTTGTGACGTACAAATACAATACTGTGGACTGAGTTATAATTGCACTAGCAATTGGATAGTTTATTTCAATTGCTGGACAATGTGAGTTCACAATGATAAAATCTGACAAAACGAAAACTTACTTAACGTTAGATAGGAACATATGCATGACTTCATACTTTAATGGCTATCTCATGCCAGTTATTCATCAAAGCTGTAAGTTACCCCTTCCCAGATTTCATATTCTAATGATGTGATTGCCAAATATTTTTGGTGTGTAACAGAAAACACATTATTTTGTTAATTTTAGAATATTTTATATTCACAGAACTATATGGCATATATTAACTTTTTAAATGAAAGTGATTTAAATTGGAAATGTTTATAATGTCATGATTCTATTTAAGTTAGTAAATAAGTAAGTGGAGTTTTCTGGGCAAAATGAAGTTGGAAATCACCGTCTTATGTATCGATGGATATGGTTCTAGGTTTTTCTTCTACATGTTTTACTGCGTCTAATTGCTTTTAAATAGAGATGTATGACTAGAAAGGGCTTATATTCATAAGAAGGGGAAGGTGATCTTTACTTGGACTGTTGATTTGGCTTTCAGATGGGCACTAAGTTACTGAGATCTGGAAAGAAAGAATCATGGTTTCTGATGTAAATAAGCTGTAGAATGGAGTAAAGGAGTAAGAACAAAGTATAGTGCCGGGCATGGTGGCTCATGCCTGTAATCCCAGCACCCTGGGAGGCCGAGGCAGGCGGATCACCAGAGGTCAGGAGTTCAAGACCAGCCTGGCCAAAATGGCGAAAACTCATCTCTACTAAAAATACAAAAATTAGCCAGTGTGGCGGCACACACCTGTAGTCCCAGCTACTCGGGAGGCTGAGGCACGAGAATCGCTTGAACCCCGGGGGCGGAGCTTGCAGTGAGCCGAGATCGCGCCACTGCACTCCAGCCTGGGAGACAGAGCGAGACTCCGTCTCAAAAACAAACAAAACAAAACAAAGCAAGCAAACAAAAAAAAAGAACAAAGTATAGAGCAAATTGGCTCAAATTGGTAATAAGTACTTATGGAAAGGAGGAAACCTGGATGTCATTTCTGCCACTGATTTCTACTGTTACATTTCCCCCTCTGTTGGATTGTGGGATTAAGATTCCCAGAGCCATCCTCGGTCTTCCTTTCCTGTCCTCTATCACAATGGAGAGACTCAATCAAAAGTCCACTCCTAGTAAAATTGCTCATTAGTATTGGCAGTGTCACAAAGAATTGCCTATTCCAATAATTTACATCATCTTTTCTTCTTAGTAAAAGGAGCAAACTAAGATTTTTTTTTTCACGTTCTCAGTTACTAAAATAAGGGCTTGAAACAAATATTCCCAGTTAGTGAGGGCAGATTAAAATGTACAAGTTTCCGGAGTTTTGATTTTAGAGAATTATTAACATATAAAGGTTTTAAAGGACATTTCTAAATTCTGATTCATAGTGGCTACTTGTCCACTTAGAAAGACTGAGAATGAAACTAATATTCACACCTTGAAAGATTTTTAAGTGCTACAAACATGCAGACAGTTCTAAAAGGTTTTAAGATTAAATGCCACAGCTTTTACTGAAGCAGATCTTTCCAATTACCTAATAATATACCCGTAGGCTTTGTGGTAATGCTGTAGTTGCATTTTATGAAACTGAGTTATAAAGTAATTATTAAACAGATCTTTTCACAGGTGTTTGGCATCTTAATGGCTAAAGAATTTTCAACTCCTATAATAACATGCACAGTCTTGTAAAACCTTCATTTATTTATTTATTTATTTATTTATTTATTTATTTATTTATTTTGAGATGGAGTCTTGCTCTGTCACCCAGGCTGGAGTGCAGTGGCCAGATCTCAGCTCACTGCAAGCTCCGCCTCCCGGGTTCACGCCATTCTCCTGCCTCAGCCTCCCGAGTAGCTGGGACTACAGGCGCCACCACCTCGCCCGGATAGTTTTTTGTATTTTTAGTAGAGACGGGGTTTCACCGTGTTAGCCAGGATGGTCTCGATCTCCTGACCTCGTGATCCGCCCGTCTCAGCCTCCCAAAGTGCTGGGATTACAGGCTTGAGCCACCGCGCCCGGCCTAAAACCTTCATTTATAAGGGACTTTTATGACCAAGTACAAATAACTATAAAATTGGAAATGTTTATAATGTCGTGATTCTATTTAAGTTAGTAAATAAGTAAGTGGAAATAGAAAATAAGCCCATCCTTTGAATACATCTTGTTTTTACTAAAGAGTAATGACAGTTTCTTTCTATGCACACCATCACTGTAATTGTCCCAGCCTCATTTCACAAATACTTATCTTTATCATTTTCATCACTTTCTGTTATAATAAGCAGAATAACTTTGCTCTAGTTTACAGGACTACACAGAGCTCTTCCATCTGCTTCTAAATATATTTAAATGTCACAAATTGAAGAAAATGATACAGAAAGAAATAAAATTTTTTCTCAGTGTTATAATTCTCTGTGTAGTTCTCTGGTCAAACATAATACAGAATCAAGAAATCGACAAATATTTTCTGATAGGATTCACCAAAGCTCAGCTTTTCTGTTTTACTGTACGCACCAGGGTATGACATTGAGAAGTTTAGAGAAGATAGTTTTTTTGATGTACTTCTGTATTGCAACAACTTTTATCTACTTTCATATTCTTAATTTAATTGTTCCTGTGGACTTCCTATTTGTATTTATTTATTTTCTTTCTACCCAAGCATTATTTTATTTTATTTTATTTATTATTATTATTTTTGAGATGGGGTCTCCCTGTGTCGCCAGGCTAGAGTGCAGTGGCACAAACTTGGCTCACCGCAGCTTCTGCCTCCCAGATTCAAGCGATTCTCCTGCCTCAGCCTCCAGAGTAACTGTGATTACAGGCGTGGGCCACCACGCCCAGCTAATTTTTGTACTTTTTAGTAGAGACGGGGTTTCACTATGTTGTCCAGGATGGCCTCGATCTCTTGACTTCGTGATCCGCACGCCTTGGCCTCCCAAAGTGCCGGGATTACAGGCGCGAGTCACCGGGATCAGCCAAAATATTTTAATAGATCTAATCAGTATTTTATTTCACAGATAAAACATTATAAAAATATTGTACTATAAACTAAGTCAACTATTATGCCTCAATTGTGTGCAGATAAAAGTTCCTGTAAACTGTGTTAAATTTAGCAGCATTTTCTATCACAGAAATTTTAATTTATGCAATTTTTATCAGATGAACAGCTAAAATTAGAATGTAATTTTTTGTTGTTGTTTGTTTGAGACGGAGTCTCGCTCTGTCGCCCAGGCTGGAGTGCAGTGGCGCGATCTCGGCTCACTGCCAGCTCCGCCTCCCGGGTTCCCGCCATTCTCCTGCCTCAGCCTCCCGAGTAGCTGGGACTACAGGCGCCGCCACCTCGCCCGGCTAATTTTGTTTTTGTATTTTTAGTAGAGACGGCGTTTCCCCGCGTTACTCAGGATGGTCTTGAGCGCCTGACCTCGTGATCGGCCTGCCTCGGCCTCTCAAAGTGCTAGGATTACAGGCGTGAGCCACCGCGACAGGCCGATGTAATAATTTTTTAAATGCTGCCATGTTAAACATTGTTATGAAAAAACTTTTTTGTCAGGTGGTATTTTAACAGCCTGGTTATGTGATATGAGAAGATTTCTGCCCTTAACTTACTCTTTCTCATTAGCTTTTTCTCCCGGGCAATAATTTTGGATTAATTTCTATCAATATCTTAGTTATAGAAGAAATTGCAATTCGCTGTCTCATCTCAATCTTTGCCAACAGTAGGGGGACTCCTTGGAAGCAAAACGGAGTCTCACAGTAAGATGAGTCTGTGTTTTTGTAACTAGAGTGACTCAGGAAATAACGTAGAACAAAATTCTACTAGAAACTTGGACACTTTAGTAAATGTCAGTCCTAAGCTGTTTATAAAGTGTTGAAATTTTCTTTTTTCCTCTTTTAATCAGAGAAATATAAACGTCATACTGATACCAAAACTATTATGGAACAAACAGGTATCAAGATATCAGTAGGAAATGTGTTCTTGTAACAAAATAATCCTTTCACATAAATGAGTTGTGATGATCTACTGCCAGGGAATTTTTAGTACACTAACAGCCTGACTTAAATAACAGCTCTTTGTTTCTCTCCATTGTTAACTGATATTATGAATCATTCAGACAAGTAAAATGTGTCTCCCAAAATGTAAGTTTCTAAAACTAGGACATTATTATGTAAACAGCATTTTATTTTCACAGTTTTGCTTTTAAAGTGTTCCAGAAGTAATAGAATGACTTGTTTACATCCAATTCAGAGAGACCTTTTGAAAGATTAAAAGTGAAAATGAAAACATATTACTCAATTATGAAATACAAATAGTCATTAAGGGAAATAGCAGTTTAAACTACAGCATATGCATTTAGCCTTCACCCCATAAAATCAGTCTATCTTGGTATTTAAAAAATAGTATTATCATGAAATGTAGAATATCGACATCCAGATAGTACAGGCTCTCTATTCACTCAGAGTTTGACTGTTGGCTGTGAAAATAGAAGAAGAAAATTGGCCTACAGAATAACTGTAATATAATATTTCCTTTAGAAATAAAATTGTTCCTAGAAGTCCCTTGGATATAAAGATTCAAAATTCTAGCATAGGAAACAAAGAGTGTAGTGATGAGTCAAAAGTAAGTTTAAATTTAAAAACATCCTCTGGATATTTTGGCATCCTCAAACACACATGTGCACATACATACACATGTATTTGTTTTGAAAGAACCCCACTGTAGAAGAAATTGGTTTCCTGATTAAACAAATTTCTGGAAAACTACAATCAGAATAAAGCTTTGACTTCATCATATTCTGCAGAATATCTGGATTGTCTAAAATCTCATGTGTATCATTTATTCTGATCGTGACAATACAAATTTGACTGACATCTACAAACATAGGCACACACACATAAACAAACTCTTCAAGGTTTGTTTTTGGGTCTGTATATTGGTCCACAAAGGATCAAATATGGTACCACATTCTTAGCAGTTTATTTCAAAACACTAGTATTTTCCTTTACATCTTAGGAGCATGGTGTCAATGGAAAGCATCAAACTCCGCACTGGAATAGTCAGAAAACTTTTACTTTATTGATGAAAGAGATGGTAGAATGCCTGTAGTCCCAGCTACTCGGGAGGCTGAGGCAGGAGAATGGCGTAAACCCGGGAGGCGGAGCTTGCAGTGAGCTGAGATCCGGCCACTGCACTCCAGCCTGGGCGACAGAGCGAGACTCCGTCTCAAAAAAAAAAAAAAAAAAAAAAAAAAGACCAATGAGGTATTTTGGGTAGTGTAATCATAATAGGAATAGCATCTACAGAAGTTTTATTTGGTAATGGTTCTATTTTGATATTCAGTCATGTGTGTTTCCAATATATTCACATGCACTCACACAGAATTTACATCAGTTTAGGTATGTGCTTAATAAGAACTGTTTCTGAATATTTAGTTATTGTGGACATTCTTAAAATGTGTCTTTGTTATATATTCATTTAAATTATTTTAAAGTTACATGCAGTTAAAATACATCTGGGTTAAAATTATCCCCACCACATGAACTTAAGCAAATCAGTTAATCTCCTACTCCTTGTTTTAGGAATTTATTATTATCTTTTACCTTAAAAAAATTTTCCCTGTCTCTCAGAGACTCTGTTCTGGTACTTAAATTGCACCCTCCACCAAAGATTCATATCATATTTTCATAATTCTCATACCTATAACAATTTTATTTAAGTATTCATTTTAGATTCATTTATCCCATTGAATTTGACATCTTCAAAAGCACAGAGCATTCCAGTCCCTAGCATTTTTTTTTTCAAACTCCAGTGGGTAACTAATCCTCAGGTAAATAGTTTGATAAATAAACAAACACAAACAATAAATTATTATAATATGAAAGATGACTTATTATAATGTAATACAAAATTAGTTATATATCAACCTTTTCTTGACTCGTTTTAATGATTCTTAAACGTGTGTCTTTGTCATTACATTTAGTGTTCCAAAGTTTTCACTAATAGGGTTAGGGTAGTAAACCTACTACAAACTTGGCCAAACATTAAAAAATTAAAAAAAAAAAATGCTGAGTTAATTTCCAAAGGATCACCTTTGGAAAGAAAAATTTAAAGGAATATTACTAATTTTATATCTTTTTAGTTTTCTTCCTCTCATTTTATATTTTTTGTGGGAATATTAAAACTTTTAGTATGATTTAGAACATCACTTTCAAAGGTAAGAAAAATTTTCCTTATTCAATGTACAAATGTCAAAGATAAGCATTTGTATCTGAAAATATAGAAAGAAACACCATTGTTAAGCATAGATTAACTAGTTTAGTCACATGAAACACCATAATTACACGTGGAAATTTCTTTTTCAGAGAACAAGGACAAT
>NW_016804402.1:221207-229648 GCF_001698545.2 Rhinopithecus bieti
AAAAGACCAATGAGGTATTTTTGGGTAGTGTAATCATAATAGGAATAGCATCTACAGAAGTTTTTATTTGGTAATGGTTCTATTTTGATATTCAGTCATGTGTGTTTCCAATATATTCACATGCACTCACACAGAATTTACATCAGTTTAGGTATGTGCTTAATAAGAACTGTTTCTGAATATTTAGTTATTGTGGACATTCTTAAAAATGTGTCTTTGTTATATATTCATTTAAATTATTTTTAAAGTTACATGCAGTTAAAAATACATCTGGGTTAAAATTATCCCCACCACATGAACTTAAGCAAATCAGTTAATCTCCTACTCCTTGTTTTTAGGAATTTATTATTATCTTTTACCTTAAAAAAATTTTCCCTGTCTCTCAGAGACTCTGTTCTGGTACTTAAATTGCACCCTCCACCAAAGATTCATATCATATTTTTCATAATTCTCATACCTATAACAATTTTTATTTAAGTATTCATTTTAGATTCATTTATCCCATTGAATTTGACATCTTCAAAAGCACAGAGCATTCCAGTCCCTAGCATTTTTTTTTTCAAACTCCAGTGGGTAACTAATCCTCAGGTAAATAGTTTGATAAATAAACAAACACAAACAATAAATTATTATAATATGAAAGATGACTTATTATAATGTAATACAAAATTAGTTATATATCAACCTTTTTCTTGACTCGTTTTAATGATTCTTAAACGTGTGTCTTTGTCATTACATTTAGTGTTCCAAAGTTTTCACTAATAGGGTTAGGGTAGTAAACCTACTACAAACTTGGCCAAACATTAAAAAATTAAAAAAAAAAAATGCTGAGTTAATTTCCAAAGGATCACCTTTGGAAAGAAAAATTTAAAGGAATATTACTAATTTTATATCTTTTTAGTTTTCTTCCTCTCATTTTATATTTTTTGTGGGAATATTAAAACTTTTAGTATGATTTAGAACATCACTTTCAAAGGTAAGAAAAATTTTCCTTATTCAATGTACAAATGTCAAAGATAAGCATTTGTATCTGAAAATATAGAAAGAAACACCATTGTTAAGCATAGATTAACTAGTTTAGTCACATGAAACACCATAATTACACGTGGAAATTTCTTTTTCAGAGAACAAGGACAATCAAATCGTAATTTAGATCAGAAGTGTCAAGAATACTATAATAAAATCTCTAAGTTTATCTTTTTGAGTTATCTAATGTAAATGAGCATTAACTTATCTACGGCAAACCAGATAGTAAAAGCAAACCAAGAGAAAAATATTAATTTCTTTGTACTGCCTCTTTGAAAATATTTCCAATATTTGGCAGTTACTAGATTTGGTGGTGTTTATAGATTTCATTAAAGAGTAACAATCTGCTTTAATTCTAGTTCTACTTTTCTATGATGCTGCCAGTTCTTTTATTCTGTAAGAAAGCAAAATCTACCATGATCAGCTGTGACTTATTCGAGGGGGATTTGTATATAACTGTAGCCTTTTTGCCACCTTTGAATATTATAGATGATTAGAGAACAGTTGGGGAAAATGAACGAGATTAGATAGTGACAAATAAATCAATGGTTGTTTTTTTTTTCTTCACACCACATGTTTATAATTCAAAAAAATAAAATTTTGTGCCATAGAGAGGTCAAAAGGTATATATTTATTCATAAAATTTTGCTTACAGTTTGGGAATAGCTCAGTTTTGTAAGAGGACAATTCTGTTGGTGATATAACACACCACACAGTGCTGCAAATAGACTTTTCCTGTGAGTGGTGTTTTGCTTACCCAGAGGATTAGTTAGATAATCCACATGGAAGACATTGCAAATTAGCTTCCCAGACTTTCCCTCAGTGTGAAGACTGCCATCATATGCAATGAAAGACTAGATCCTTTTAAAAGCTATACAGTTTTATTAATTGCTAAATTGGGTTTGAAATCAGGAAATAAATATATATTGACTACTAACAAGCTGCTCTGTGTTTCCCTTAGTCAATCTGAAGTAGATAGGAACTGTTACAATTTGTTACAATTTCCTGTTGATTGGAAATCAATCAACTTTATCAGAGGCAAAAAGTAAAATTTTAAAGCCTTGTAGGAGGCAGTTTACACTTACTGGACCTTAGAGCTTATTCATCTATTTTTCTTAACTATTAATTGAAAAAACATACATTAACCTTCTCAAAATGAATGCATTCAAAAAGCAAGAAGAAACAGTTTTGATATTGACTAAATGAACCTCTCGGTAATAAAATTAACCCACAATTATCTATTTGCTCAAGTCCCTTTTGAGGCCCTGCTACGTAATCAGTCAAGATTTTTGTCTTAAAAGGGAAGACAGCTCAGTTTGGAGTCTTTAAAGTCAGTTTACATTTGCCTTGATGTGAGAGAGTTCTGAAAACCCAAAGATAAATATAAAAAAATCAAATAATAGGGAAATGAGTAACAAATATGAATATAAAAAATCAGGTAATAGGAAAATGAGTAATTGACATGAATTCTCTAGAAGTAAGGGGAAAAAGTTTGTTGCTAAGTCTTCACTTTTGTTCATGGAAAACATGCCAATAGCTTGAAAGACTGGCTAACTCTTTGGGAACATAACGGATAACACATTAGTCTTTTTTTTTTCTTCTTCTTCTTTTTATGTTACAGTGAACAAAGCAAGATACTAAAAGCTGCTTTCTGCTGTGGAGGCCTGATGTCATCAATATGCTATTTTTGCTCTTTGCCAGGTTAACAGAATTTATTGCAGCAATTAATGCAAAACATATGTGCTGAAATACCCACATGAAAAATATAATTGCCCCCAACTTAATTTGCTACCTTTCAAAAGCCTGTTTTAGCTACCTTTTCTCAATGGCTGCAGTTAAATAGAATACAAGTGTTTTTATGAAAGAAGAGCTAAATCACTAAAATTTATTTTCTCATCTTAAGTAATTTAAAATTATAGTTTAAGTGGGGAAAATTTCCACAGAGACTAAAGTCTACTTTTGGACCATGTTCTTTTTTCTATTACTGACCTTTAAGACAATTCCAATTGTTAATTAACACTTCATTTTTATTACACATAACCCTAAATAATCACACTCTGGTTATATTGACAATTTCCTCACTATCTGTATGTATGGAATGCTTGATAAAATCTTCTTTCCAGGGTGAGGAAAGGAGTGTTTGAGTGTCATAGAGGTAAGAACTTGTGAAGAAAAGTCATCACAGATATTTTTATCTACTCTTCTGTCTACATCAAATTCCTTTAACTTAGTTTCTTAGTGGGTTCCCCACCCATGCATGCAGATAATCATAACTTATGAGTGGAACCATTTTATAGTTCCAAAGTACTCTCATTTATATGGTTTCCTTCAATTTTTCACTACAAATTTCTGATTGTTTCTAAATTGTCCTTGCAAAGTCAGAAGACAAATTAGTACAGTCACTGGGATTAAGGTTGAGAAGCTAGTGCTTTTCCTGACAAGGATACCTCCCTAGTTCATAGGCATTTGTGTCTAGAAGAAAACATATGAGGTTAAAATCAAAAGACAAAGACAAGAGAGAGGGGTTGGCTTAGTTACTACTTTATTAGGATCCATTTTCTCAGTTTCCTCAGTTTAACAATGGGAAATGTCACATTACCTATTTTAGGGGTGCTTTAATGATTAAATGAGGTTCAGTAAGTCATGAATGATAATGTAAGGGAAAAATCTGTTTGCCAGCAGAACACTGAACAATTATTTTCTCAATGTTGAACATGGTACTGAGGATATATTAGTCTTGAAGTCTACAGGATTTAACAATACCATCTTTTATGAAAAATACTGAAGTTCTAACACAGCCACAGAAGCATCAGGATCATCCAACCACCAACCTATATCGATAGCACAGCTCCCAGAAACTCTCTCTGGCCCATTACCTACCCGTACTCCCAATATTGGAAGAGGAAAAATCCTATTTTAATAAAAGGGTGTCAGTCAAACACGGGCTTTGGGAGAACACAGACAACTTTTGAATATGCACGGGGCCAAGTTTACCGACACCCCCTCAGCAATTACTAGGGGCCTAACAGATGGCATTAGCAGGTAGTTTTAAAGAAAATTTTTCTAAAAAATAAATTTCTTCATTTTAGTCTGGCGACAACAAAAGAGTTGAATGTCCAAAAGATGAAGAAATAGTAAACGGATAGGGTTAGAAATCAGCAAGCTGGACAACAGGGCGTATGAGGCAACTCCTGTGAGTCTCAACCAAGCGCACCCAGTAAGAGATGCTTTCTCAGTCCTGCAGCGAACCTTGCAGAATATCTCCTTCCCTTGGCTGTCACCTGGTGAACCCATGAAAATGGATGGAAAAGAGATACAGCACTTCCAAACATCAAACTGAAAAGCCTAGCTGACAGCAATGTAAAAGGCGGCAGGACGATGGTAGATCCTGAATCAAAGTGGACCTGCCAGGCCAGTCCAAGGCGCACGGACTCTGGCGTCTTACTGACGCCCAGGTAAGAAGGGTCCAGGTGTTAAGGAGGACGCCGTGCTCTCCCAGTGCCAGCAGATCCGAGGCAGCAGGCAGAGGGCGCACGTTTGCCTCTCGCGCGCTCCAGTCTCCTCCCGGCGCTGGTGTTCGCGTAACTTTGCACCTTCGCGCTCTGCTAGCTGTAGCCTACATCGCAGAGCCTACACCGTCCGCCCGGAGGCGGAAACCCGGAGCAAAAGAGCATCAGACTGCGCTCGCCCACCCACCCTACCCCGGGACGGAGGCCGCGGCACCCTGGTCGCGCTCCGGGAACTGACTTTGGCAGCCAGTCGCTGAGAGTCTCCTGCACAAAGAACCCGCTGGCCTCCAGAGGGCTGGGACTGCTTTATGCGCACTCGGAGATGTTTATTGCTTTATTTATTTATTTAAATCTCATCTTTAATTTGATGCGGAGTGAGTAAGCAGTGAACTGTTGAGAGACACGGTTGTTTTCCCTTTGCACCAATGAGCCTGGACCTAGTGGAGAATAGTTTGTGGTTAAGGCAACCCTGACGGTGGGTGTGGTGGCAGCAAGGAGCACTTGCTCATCTCTCTTTTGCCACATTACTGTCTCTACCCGTACAGCTCTGCTTTGTGCTAAAATTTCGCAGGACACACTTTTGTAATTTAATGAAGATTGCTTTATTAAATGTGGGAAGTGTAGGGCGAAGAAAAAGAAACGCAGTGTCCCCTCCTGTGGCCACTCCTGTCCATGGCGAGGAGTATTCACAACAGTTTGTTTGTGCAGTGCTGCCACTTGCTTTCCTCCTCCTTCCTCACCTATTATTCTCACTTCACCATGTTGGTTTGGATTATGTGGATTTTCACCCTTTGCTTTGACTGGAACAGCGGGACATGGTTTAGAAAATGAAGGGTTGGGGGATGTCCACACTCAGGGCTTCCAATTTAATAACATCACTCCAAGTTTGAGGCTTTATTTGCTGAACTGGTTTTCATTCCATCCACCCCTCCACATGCATTCGTCCAGACATTCAAACGGGGAAGCATTTTAGCATTTTTTGGCTGACACTCTTAAAACTTTCCTGGATAAAATATTTTCTTCTGGGAAACAATCAGAAGTGGGTAAACTTGAGAAGAGAAATAAAGAAATGCAGCCCCGCCCCCCAACCCCAACCTCATTTTAAGTGTGCGGGGTTTTAGGGATTTAATAAAATTGATTAACCAGATGTTTTATGTGATAAATATCTTTCTTTTAAGCAAATGATTTATATATTAACATTGGCTTTAAAACCTTTTCTCTATTTCTCCAGTGTTTCTAATCAACTTTTTAAATTTTCACTTGCAAAAACTTTTTTCTTTGTAAACCGAAACACTCCCTCTCCCTCCTTCTCTCTCTCTTTTTTATTTTTTATTTATTTTTTTTTTTTACCAAAGGAAGCTGGTAGAGGCAAACTAAACTGCCTGACTTCAGACTTTTCCTGGAGAAAACCTCCTGCAGGTTCCAAGAACTACTGATACAACAGCTGGAACAGACTTAATGAAATCAAGCAAGTGGCGCACATGTATTCCACACCCCTGAACACGTTGAGGGATGTTTCTAGGGGGATTGATTTGTGACTTGGAAACTTTGCATTTTAATAAATGTCCAATATGGCTTTTTCCTAATATTTCCTAAAGTTGTTACAGGAAGAGTTAAGTAAGGTTTCACAATTATATATAGAGAAGTAAATTTCATCCTGGTTTTCTGTATACTGGATGAATAATATAATGAATGTTTCACACTACTGGTCACCCTTTTATTTAAAAATCTGTGGAAAGCTTACTTTTGTACTTGGTAAAGCCCTTTATTGACCCTCCCTGAATGATAAGATCCAGATCTCTGAAAACAGAACCCAAAAGGACACCTGTGTGCTGTTCTTCTAAATCTTCTCTCAACAGAATTAAAGGGAACAAGGTTTATTAAATATTTTAAAGAAAAATGTGCAGGTTAAAAAATAAACCAAATTTGAGGATCTTGACAGAAAATTAGCTTGTAAAACTTAATGTTCTTCAAGAAATACACGTTTCCCCTTATATCTAGTATTTATGCCAAAACAGAATCGTGAAAAAATGATTCAAAATAAGAGTAGCCCAGATCACAGATTTTTTTTTTTTTAGTAACGTCTATAAAAACTTATCGATTGATGATTTGAGAAAGTTTTATTGAGATTTTCCTTGAAGGTCCCTTATGACTTGAAAATGTATACTCTCAGGAACACTTTTTTTTTTTTTTTTTTTTTCCCACCCATTGTGTTGAAATTGGTAAATCAATATATTGTGGTAATATATTTTGCCTTAAAAATCCTTTGCAAAAGTAACTAATTTTGATATGTAAATATTGCATCCATTTTATTTCAAAAAATTTGAATTCTGAAAGGATTTTAACATTATAAAGAAAGTTATTGTGAAAAGTAATTTAAAATATTGGGCCCTTGAAGAAACACACCCAAAATTTGAATGCTTAAATGTAGCAATACATAAAGAATGTTACTAAATCATTATTTTATAATAAAGACTTATTAAGAGCAATGTGGAGATTACTAAGTTGTTAATATAACCAAGGAGCCAGCCATTAATTTAAATTCAAGAACTGAAAAACTTTACTAAACTTCCTAAACCTAACTAAAAATGTAAATAACTAAGATCTGATTCTGTACAATATTTTGTTTTTCAACAATTTTGTATTAAAGTGTTTTTCATTATAGCTCCCAATTTCTAGTGTTTCATGGAAAGGACAACTTTATATAAAAATACACCATGATCTAACACGTGCAATGGTGGTTTTATTACATGTAGTTCGCCTTTTATAGGTCGGCAGTGCCTTCTGAGTTTAGAAGTATATCCAACTAACTTTTAACCCTTAAATAGGCAAAAAAAAAAAAAAAAAAAAAAAAAAGAAAAAAAGAAAAAAGAAAATCCTATCAACTGCGGTAACAATAATAAAAAATATAAAATTAAAAATATTTATAGTTACAGGTGAAACTTTTGTATTGATAAATCTATTGTTATTCCTAGAAGATGTAATATCTAAATAGTTTATAATTGCTCATTTATGACAAAGACTGGAATAGTGTGATTATGAAACATAAAAATAAGGAGATTGAGGTATCCGAGTGAACACTTTCACCACTCAAATTATTATTATCAATACTAGTCTTTACAACGATATAGATTCAGAATGAATTAATTTCATGATAGATTTTGAGAGGTTACAAAAAGTTTCTTTAGGACATTCAAAATATTATCCTAGCAATTCAGATTGTCAGTAAAAGCTTAAACAAATTTGCTGATAATCCTGTTAATGACCTAGGTCAAGTGTTAACTGTTGTGGGTTATAAAATAGTGAAATTAAGGTTTCTCCTACCTTCAGGCAAATAGCACAGTTAACCATGGAGGCGGGGGGATGTAGGGGTGAGCTATTAGGAGAGCTATTAAATTACAAAAATGTATAATGCATTCAATTATTTAGTCTAGCATGATGAAATGCTATTAAAAGCAAATGTAAACCCTCTTTCAAACCAAAAAACGTATAAAGATGATATGATAGCTTAGTTCTCTATTAATGTTTTCATCACAGTGTGTTCTTATTTGAGGAAAAGTGTTTATATATGAAAAGTGATGTCAATTTATAGTAATTTTAAAATGAAAAGATTGATTATTTTCTCCAACATTTGCCTAATACTCAAAGGGAGGCTTATAATATTCATATGCAAATTTTACTTTTAAGTTTTAAACAATCACATAGTTTCCTCTAGTATTTAGAATATCTATATTTAGGGAAATGCATTTCACAGAAATAGTGTCTTAGCAACTCAAAAACAGTCTTTTAAAAAACTAGTATATAAATATGAGTATTTAATTTTATTCACTTTTATTTTGGATACTTTATTTTCAATATAAAGAGCTTTCTAGATAAATGTTAATCCAATTTATGAACTCTTTTGGA
>NW_016804402.1:230138-251256 GCF_001698545.2 Rhinopithecus bieti
TCTCAAATTTAAAACAAATCACACAACTGCAAATGTCCTAGCAATTGAGTCAATGGCCTGGTTTTGTTCTCTTTTGGTTCTCTTATGCCTAACTTCATAACAGATCGAAGACTATATTCTAGTAAATATGTTCTAGTAAATTTCTCGTACCTTTTTTACAGCGTTGAAATATTTCAATCATAGTATTTTAAATACAGTCTAGTATTTCATATTTCAAATTTAAAATTATATCAGAAAACTACATTAATATTATTTTAAAATCACTCCTCTCATATATACATTTTCAAAGGAATTGCTTTTATTTAAATTACATTGTTAGAAAATTGCATGGAAATCTGGGCACATACTTGGCATTTTCACTTTTCATGTTATTCAACTCAACTGAGAGCCAAGCTATGGATGAATATTTAAAATCTCACTCAAGTATTATCTAAGTTAAATCATCTTAAATTTGTTTCAAAGCTTCCCTTCATAATCACAGGAAGGAAAAGAGACACTACCCATAGGACACAATCTGGAAAGAATAATCCCATGAACGACGGATAAACTTTTATCCAAGGAAATTAAATGTAATTATGTCAGCTTTCTGAATATATTTACCTTTCTATATACATATTGTTAATGTGTACCTGTCTCTATAATTATGCACATTATATCCCCAAACATACATGAGGTGAGGCTTAAAAGCAATTTGCATTTGATTAACTCTGTATCATTAAATTAATACTGATTAATTTTACGTAAGTGTGAAATAGTTTGGTGTCTTTTTTTTTCTCTTGCAGTTTACTTAAAGATTATGTTTTCCACAAAAATACTGACTAATTACCACATTCTTGTGCATAATTAATTCAGTAATATCCATTATCTACATAGTTCATAAATATTCTATCTGGAAAATACAATTTATCATGGCAATGTGGGAATTTTAACACTATTTTTCTAGTTATTGTCAATATTTTAATATCTGTGAAGGACAAAAAATTTTAAAACATTAATTTTAATTTATTGATATGTTACCTATTATACATGTTACCCATTATACAAATGAATACTCTTACCTTTCATTCAGGAAGAATGATTGACTCTTACTTTCAAATAAACATTTTAATTTGGGTTGTAAAAGAAAAAGTTGTTTGTGTGTAAGATCATTTTCTTGATTCTTATAATTTTAGAATTTTTATTTTCTTACTTAGAAAAAAGATTCAGAAAATTTAATGAAATCTGCCAAATTGATAAAGGCAGTCAGTAAGGAAGGAGATAAATTACTGCTCTATTAGCAGTGAAAGTAGGTCACCGAGTATCAGGCAGTTTTCACATTTAATAAAAAACTTTCTAAATGTTTTGTTTTTGCTTGTGTTTTTAAAATTAAGGTACACTCTACAATATACAACAGTATTGGCTTGACAATATATTTTCTAAGGAGTGATGTATGTAACATGACGTTTGCACATCACTTGCTCAGTATTGTTAACTTGCAAAATAAACTGCTATATGTTATTGTTGTAAGTTCAAAATCACTGAGAGGAAATTAATGTTGTAAGTGTGGCTTTAAACTAATCAATTATTTAGAGAAGTTTGTTTTAAGAGTTAGTGACTGCATTCACAAGTCATTAGGAATAGATCACAAAAGGTATATAGGAGAAAGAAATGTATGTATTAAGTACACAATCTTATAGAACACATTGGTGTCCTTAACATTAGATTTGCACTTTAACCCATTGAAAAGGAATTAATGCTCATTACGAGGATAATAAATAACACAACATCAAAGAAATGCCATTTGCTGCATATGAACATTCTCTATTAATCTACTATTCAGTTATTTACTGTATCTTCCCAGGAGCTATTCACTATTCATTAAATACATTCTCCTATTTGTATACAAGCCTTTAAACAAAGAGAATCCAACCTAAGCTTATTGTAATTCCTGCAAATATTACTTATGTTAATGTGGCATATGCTGCTCATTAGAACCTGTACCACAGTGCAAACCATTGCCTGGCGGGATACACACAACTTCAACACAGCCCTTGCAACATAAACACACACACGCACCTCCGCTTCGACAAACTGATTTCCCTTTAGTCCATTCATAAATGCCATGATCCCAAGTAGGAACAACCTGTCATTACCTTTAAACATACTAAAGAGTCTAGGAAAGGAAGGCTGAATTTTCTTTCAAACTTCTCGGAGTACCACATGGTCATAATTAGAAAATAAAATACTGCCTTGGCTATTTGGCAATTAACATCACTGGGTTGCAACGCTGGAGGATTTTCTTTCTTTATTTCTGTTCAAATTGGCAAACAAGGTAATTGCTCGAATTGGTATCAAATTAAAAACACATTTTCAAGGTTTAGACCATCTAAAATTATCTTCTGAAGTGTTTTAGAAGAGAGTTGGAAAAAAAAAAAAAGGCACATCTTTCGTTCACGCTCCGAGCAAACTGCTCTATTCGGAGGCACCTTCCCGACGTGCAAGGCTTCGGTGAGAACGTGCTTTGAAGAGCGTGAGCCCGCGGGGCAGGGCTCCGCGCGTCGCGGTACCTGGCTTACCTTCATTGGAAGGCGGCGGAATCAGTTCCCCGAAGCAGTTGAGAAAAGAGCAGCTGAGAAGGAGGAGGATGGAGAGGTGACAATCCATGTTGCTGGTGCAGAGGGCAGTGAGAGGAGCATATCTCCATGAAGCATGCCACTGATGTGAGGGGGAGCGCTCTGATTGCTGGAGAAGTTACCATGCTCCGCTCGCAAGCTGATGTCAAGTTTGACACTGGAGATAAGGAGGAGTCTGGCTGCCTTTCCGCGAACCCCGCTCGGGGACTTCCCTGGGTCCTAGTGCCGTCTTCAGCGGGCGCCAAAGCGGAGCGGGATGGCACGTTGCTGGCTCTGCAGCCCAGAGCTGCTCAGGAAGGAGACTGGGTGGGAGTGGGGGCTTCGCCCATGGGACAGGAAACACAGAAGTTGTGATGAGTCTGCGATGCTGAGGAAAATGCACCCTCTTTTGTGCTCCATGAAAAGTAGCTATTTTATTGTTTGCTATCCATGCTCTGTTGTTTAACTCACCGAAGAAATCAGAGGCTTGATAGGAGTGTCATATGGCAGTGTGAGTGCAAAAGGAACTGAAATGCGAGAGAAACGTGTGTTATTGAAAGAATAGCAGTCTTTCGTTAAAAAGTCAATCGTGTTTGTATAATTGAAAAAAATGATTATAGTTATTCCTTTACTGTGTTCAATGTGATCATAACTCTGTGAGTTCTTTGTGGTTCAGAAAGACACTAATACACAGCCTGGATCAGATGGTCTCTGTATTTCTACACCCAGTGGTATCGTGGTTTTTTATTAGATCTGGCACAGTGATTTTCAACGCGCATAGAGCATACTTTGTTTTTTTTTTTTTTTTTTTTTAAACAGGGAAGTAACCTTCATCATCTTAGGCACATGAGCAAGTCCAGCGCCAGCCTGAGGTCCACATTCTTTCCTCATTCTGTGCTGTAAAAGTAATACAGATCAAACCTAAATTTCTTAACAATACATATCTCCCTCCCTCACCGTCTCACATTAGGATCTCTGGGTTCTGCAAGAGAAACAGTACATAAGTCACAGTTGCTCCATTCAACTTTCAACCACTGATAATCTGGTAATATTGGGATATTCTTATTCTTTAACATTCCAAATCCCAAAGGCTAAATAATAATGTCCTTGTGCTTTCTCACTTATTTCACTCCATGATTATCAATGGTCTCTGTTATTTCCAATCCCATTGCTGAACAACCTATTGCAATCTATTTCAGCCAAATAATTTTGTAATTTATATTTTAATAACTAGTATCACTTATCTTTAAATAATCTCCCAGAAAATGGTTACTCGGATATCCTTCCACCCATCTATCTCTTCTTATACTAAAAAGAAAACAAGATTATTATAGTCCTCTCACAACTTCAGAAAACAAAGGTACGTTGATAATCTTAAGACCAGTGATCAGTTTTAGAGCTCTTGGTAATGAAATTTAAACGAAAGTTTGAAAAGGCCTTGCTAATAATATATTCAGTTCACAAACATGATGTTTTTAATTAGGGAACACTATGTTCACTTAAATTTAAGACAATGCTGCCAGATAACAGTTTGATGACTGAGGTGGGGAAGTGGGGTGGATAGAAGCAGCCAGGGGAAAAGAGAGGCCCCTCTCACTTTTCTGTGTGTGCCATGTAACTTTATGTCTCTAACTTCTTTCCACATTGTGTCACCAGAGGCTGTGCAATCCTCAAATGTGAAGTCTGTCAGAATTGAAAATAATAACAGATACTGCCCAGAGAACTTAGACAGCGGTGACTCCGGTGTTTTTTCAAAGTTCCAGCGCAACACTTACATTGTTCCAAAGCTAGATACACATTTTCTGAAATTTGAAAGCAACTAAAATCTTATTTGGAATCGACAATTTGAAAACATTTTGGAGAACCTGCCAATGTGCTGACACGCACATACATTGGCCCCCTCATGCCATTTCTCTTCTCACACTTGAAAACTTAAAAACTGCTTGTCACTGGGAAAAGAGGCATTCATGTTTCCAGAAAGCTATAGGAGTGGCAAAATGACTACAAAGAAATACCTGGCCTGAAAAATAGAATATAAATAGAATATAAATGATACAGAATCTCTAAATTGTCAACTCTCGAGTGAAAAGTAAAATGTTTCCATTATGTGGGCACCATTCTGGATAGATGGGGAAAAAGGAGTGATGCCAACAAGCAGAGAAGAGCAATGGATTTGGCCATAGCAGGAGTGGAAAGGATGAGGTGGGGGCAGCAGATTCAGGGAAGCCCTTATTAAGAAAGTGGTAATTGAGCTGCAGCTTGAAGGAAGGGTAGGAGTTCACTAGTAAGAAAATGGTTCAGAAGGCACTGCAGGCAGGCAAGGCCAGAGAGTGTCCAACTGAGCCAAAAAAGAAAGCATCTGGCATATATGGAATGTGCAGTATGTTAGAGTATTTGTGGTGGCTAAAAGGCCAGGATAGGAGGAGGTATGGATTGGAGACAAAATGTAGCGAATATTCTTCAAAGAACAGGTTGAAAACTGCAGAGATTTTGATGCCACATGTCAATGATTTTACAATATATTTTAGACTAAAGAGAGACATCAAAAGCATTTCAGCAAGTAGTAAATTGATCATGTCTCAGTCTGGGGACAAAATTTTACTGATAGCACAAAACAGGATGTCTCCACTTGGGTGTAATGCTTATTAAGAAGTGACGCCTTCTTCTCACCACAGACTTACTGGATCTAAAGGTTGGAACCCAGGAATCTGCAATTTCACAAACTTCTCAGGTAATCCTTGGGGTCCCGGGAGAACCACTGCTCAATGTGAAAGAGGGAATATTAGAGGTAGGCCAGTTAGACTTCAAGCTATTTTTCAAGTAAGACTAAAGTGATAAGGAACTGAACTAGGATCTCTCAGAAAGAAGAAAGGTAAAAGGGAAAATGAGAAGACCATTTTAGGTTAAACAAACAATACTCCCCCAAGGAAAACTGGATTTAGTACATAACTCAAGTTAGGAGTTAAAGAATAGTTCCCTAGGGGAGATGGCAATTGAGAGGAAACTAAAAAGGGGCATTTTAAAGAAAAGTGAAAAACAAGATTTCTGGAGGAAATGACAAATGCCTCTATGATTACAGTGTCGATTTCGAAATGGTGTCAGCGGGTATGGGAAAGAGGAGACACCGCCTAAGAAGGAGCAGGGTCATGAAGAGCTGTATGAGCTGCTCTAAAAAGCTTGGTGCTGAGGGGCAAGGCAGAAATAGTTCAATTTGCATTTTAGAAAGATCAGTTAGACATATTTAAGAAAGGAGGGAAAAATGAAAGTGAAAACCCCAATGAGAAGCCAAAAGACAAATTAGGAGCCCTTTGCGGTAGGATGGCCAGTATCACATAGAGATTACCAGTGGGGCTCTTGATTCAGAGCAATCTAGGTCACTGACCTGGCTCTGTCACTCTTAGTGAAACTCAGATAATAACAGATCCTATCTCATCAGAATGTTGTAAGGATCATATCGGATTTGGGATGGTACAGATAAAGTGTTAGCCTAGTGGTTGAGTTATTAAAAGCATTCAATACTGTTTTTTAAAAAAATCTTGATCCAAAAGGGAGATCTAGAGAGTGTGACACTGAGCAGGAACAGTAGAACTGAAACCAGGCGCGTGTAAGTGGGAGAACTGGCAACACTTCATAATAGATTGATTCTGACAAATTAGGCAGATGGTAGTGCCTAGAAGGCCTTTCAATTCCTGACTTGAATGAGGAGTTAGTGAGGAGTAAGAGAGGTTTGAAGAGAGAAAACAGACATGGAATGTAAAGGTTTCCGTTTTACATATGTCTAGTTGGAAAGACCTGAGGCAAAGCCAAGGGTAAACGAAATATTAGGAGAAATGGACCTAAATGGAGTTATTTCTTTGGAAATCATTAGTATATGAAAATAGGCTGGGAGTGGAGGCTCAGCCCTATAATCCCAGCACTTTGGGAGGCTGAGACTGGTGGATTGTTTGAGTCCACGAGTTCAAGACCAGCCTGAGCAACATGGAGAAACCCTTTCTCCACAAAGTCTAGCAAGGCATGGTAGCACATGCCTGGAGTCCCAGCTACTGGGGTGGCTGAGGTGGTAGGATCTCTTTAGCGCTGGAGGCAGAGGTTGCAGTGAGCCAAGATCGCACCACTGCACTCCAGCCTGGGTAACAGAGCGTTTTTAGGAAGATCAGTTGACTGGCCAGGGATGAAGTCCTAGCGTACACCTATATTTAAAAGGCAGGTAGAAATAAATAGCAAAGGACTAGAAAAAATAGCTTATTAGAAATCAAGCTTGTTAAAATTTTGAAAAATAATTCATTCTTAACTGTGGTGCATGCAAAAAAAAAAATCCAAAAGATGACTGAAAAGTCGCAATTGAATTTGACGACATTCTGGATCAGGCCTTCTCTGAATCTGCTGCCCTTACCTCTATTCTTCCCACTCCCATTGCAGCTAAATTTATTGTTCTCTGTTGACATCCCTCTTTTTCACATCGATCCAGAATGGTGCTCAGGTTATAGAAACTCTTTACTTACTGTTTGATGTATCTTAATCTGGAGAGCCTACTGTTTCAAGATCTTATATTGTTCACATTAATTCCCAGGCTCGGTTTTGCTTTGTGCTCATTTTGACGCTCTTGTAAGTTTCCTTCAAACATGAATGCCTCTTTCTGCAGGGAAGATTTTGATGGCTTTGGTGATGCTTTTGGTGCAGTAATGGAACCACAAGTTCAATTGAGATAAAGGAGGAAATGATAAGTGAGGATATAGAAATAGTACATATTCTATGCTTTCAAGAAGGTAAGCTTAGAAGAGAAGACAAGCCTGGAAAAGAGGCAAGTGAGATCCAATAAGACTATTATAAAATAGAAGAGGCTGATATGTTTCCTTCTGTGCTTAGCTGAGCAGTGATGCAATTAATTGACAAGAAATAAGATGGTTCAAATTTGGGAAGTAGAGAAAAACGGGAAAAATATCATTTTTTTTTTGTTTACAACCTGTTGAGATCTAAGTGCAATTAATAAAGTCAGTAGTTTGATATCAAATAAGAAACCCAGAAGGTGATAAACTGCAAGTTAGGAAATTGTTGGTAAATGATAGCAGTTTAATCCACGAGAGTAAATGTAGTTGCCCAGAAAGACTATGAACAATGAGGGAAAAAGAGAACCCAGAATACAATTCAGATTATTATTATTATTTTAAGACAGTCCCACTCTGTCACCTAGGATGGAGGGCAGTGGCATGATCCTGGCTCACTGCAGCCTCTACCTCCTGGGCTCAAGTGTTCCCTTCACCTCAGCCTCCCTAACTGGTACAACAGGAGTGTGCCGGCTTGCCTAATTAACTTTTGTATTTTTTGTAGAGGTGGGGTTTTGCAATTTTGTCCAAGCTGGTCTCAAACTCTTGGGCTCAAGCAATCCACAACCCTCGGCCTCCCAAAGTGCTGGGATTCCAGGCGTGACCCATCGCAACTAACCTTGATTTAGATTAAACAGAACATCCAAAAGGCAGAAAGAAACTGAATAATTATCTCAATAAACTGAATAGGAGTAAATATTGTAAAAGAAGGTAAAGAGAATGAGACAGAGAGGACAACAGAGATGAAAATTTCCAGAAGAGGACAATCAACTGAAACAGAGGTAAAGTTTGATCAAGACTAAAAACAGTCTTTCTAGTGAGTGGAAAGACCACAAGATTGGGAATTCCCTCCCAGAAAATTACGTTTAGAGCTGCAAAATATTTTAGAACCTATCATTTTATTGTTAGAGAAAGAGTCAAACATTAGTGACATCGTTATGTTCACAGGGTCAAAGGCAACAATAGAGAAAGTATCAAAAAAAGTTATTAAAAAAGTAGAAAAAATACCAATGGGAAACCCTATAGGAAATCTTTGGTGCCTAAGTATTTGAAGGTGATTAGAAGCATGGAATTATCTCAGAATCTAAGAAAGCTTCTTGAAGGACAGTGATTTTTTAGGACAATTACTAAATTTTGGCTTTGAAAATAGTCACAGCAGATTGCACAAATTAATTTGCTGTATTTTAACTGATGTCCACTGAATTAATATGTCTTAAACATGCAAGTGTATGCAATCAATATAAAATTAGCATGCCCAAATTAATTGAAAATGCTAATTATAAATTAGAAAGATTTAACCGAATTGTTATAAAGCTGTCCAAAAAAAAAAAAAAGGCAAAAAATAAAAAAATAAAATAAAAAAAAAAATAAAGACATCAACATGAGTTGCTGGTTAGGATAAACCAATGCTATTTAAAATATACTCTTACATTCAATTTTATAATTACTTCTGAAACATTTTTCCATTTTTAAAACAAATTTTACTACTATCACTACTTCCTACTCTTCTGTTTCTCTTGCCAAAAGGCAGTCAAAACAAGCCAAGAGTTCATCTTAACATCTAAGGAAAACATCCCAAGGCTCTGAGCTAACTCTGAGGAAGAGCATATGGGGCTTGAGATGGTGAGAAGTGACGGGAACGTTTTGGATGAGATAGGACTTAGATTGTAGTCCTTTTAAAACCCGTTTTTGAGAAATAATTATGAGTATACATACATATGTACATTCATCGTACACACACATGTGAAATATTGTATTCATCAGCAAGAAAGACCAGACACTATCCAATAGTATTTTCTTAGAGCAGGGTACATTAAAAGGCAGAATTTTATTTAGGAAATCTTGAGCAGGGCCTGAGATTCTGCATTTCCAACCAGCTCCGAGGTGATGATGTCTCTGCAAATGGCGACACTTTGCAGCAAAGTTCTAAAATACATCGGTAGATTTGGAAAATTAGTGTAAATACGTACAATATAGTCACATACAAACATTAAAATATTAAAATGTCAGACGTGGTAAAAAAAAAAAAAAAGGGAATACATGGCTCAATCAATTCAAACTCATCTCTCAGTAAACTTCAAGACTAACCTGCTGCTCCAGTCAACTATTTAGATAACACTACATCACTCTAAATCCCTTTCTTCTTTAAGGTATGTAGTCAAGACTACACCATCTTTCCCCTGTAGACTCTTATTTCACCTTTATCTAAATCACTCTTATAAGCATTTCATCATTTACTCATCTGCATTGTTAGTTAACTGTTTCAAGTGTATGAATTTCCTTCTCAGTATTTTAAGTTCTTTCACAACAAAATAAGTTACCTAACATAATCCAGAAAAGTGAAAACATTATTCAGCATTACTCAAGAGAGTAAAATAACCTACTTCATTTTGTTTCAGATATGTTAAATGGATGATAATATAGTGGGAGGATAATTTCTTGAGATATACATTAAAAGACCAAATTTCAGCTATCCAAGAAGATATACAGGGCTTAACATATGAGAATACCACTGTTAAACCCATGATTTAATAAAAAATGAATTTTCTGTTTGCAAATATTAAGAAATTTATCTAAAGATGAAAAACTAATGTCCTGTTATTTATCAATTAGTTTTAAATATAAAATGACATTTTCATTCCTTAATGTATTGTTATATGGTTCAGAAAAACAAGTAATAGCAATATGGCCTATTGATTGAAGGGAATTTTTAAAAGGATGTCATAACAGATGCTATCTTTATGACTCAGATGAAAGTAAGAGGACATCCAAAATAGTTTTCTACATAAAGCAAAAGGTGATAAAGGATTATTAAATACTCTGTAGAAATATATTTTGAGAACATGTGACTTCAATTTTGTTTCTGAACTATCTAACAAGCTTGAACATAACATAGAATTACTCAATACAGAAAAATTAACTGATTATGTACTTGTCTAACCAAAGTCATCAGTTCAGCGGGGAACTGGAAAAATAATCCATATTAAATCATAGAGATCTTATATTCAACAATGTCAAACATTTGTGATTTTTCACGGATGCTCTGGTTTCCACAAGTGTCCAAATAACCTCACCTGCTTTTCCAATTTGTCTCCTGGACTATGCTGTGGGTCAGTGATCCCTATTATGTCACATCAATACAGTGGTTAAATAATGATAAATAATTTAAAGTGTGTCAGGTAGTCCACATCTTAATGTCAATCATCTTTATCCATGCAATATTTCCCCTGTTAAATGGAAGCTGTTTCCATTTCCAATTCTGGGTTTTTTACTATCCAATTTTTTTTTTTTTTTTTTTTTTTTTTACACACAAAATTACAGAGATGACTGAAACTCAGAATTAACTCACTTTGAAAAATAAATCAAAGTCAGGGAGATTGCACTTAAAATGCTTAAAAATAATTACAAATATAGTGATACAGTTTTCTAAAATATGAGTAGGTCCTCCTTCGATTTTTAATTATCGCAATGAATGATGCAAAATTTTCATTTTATATTCTTATTTAAGATGCATTTATCTTGCAATTTCTATGATTTAATTAATTTAAGCATCTCAAATATTCAGTAATTTTTTTTTTGAAACATAGGCACAAGTAAAGCCTCAACTAAAAACTTGGACGTTTTTCAATTCCCCTTAGAGTAAATAAGGTGGAATACATTTACAAGTCCACATGCAGGAAGCCTGTCTGTTGGATGGTGTCATCACATCTAAACAAAAGAAGGAGTAGAGTCACATACCCGTCCTCACTTCCCTCGATTTCATGAAAAATTTTTTTATTGTCAAGTCGCAGGCATAGGGCACTGCTATAGGCCGGGCTCTCCACTAGAGGGCGCTAACGAGGCAGCAGCCACTGCTGCTGAAGATTCGGGTATTTAGATCTGCTTATTGAGGCAGATCATTGACATAGAGGCCTTCACAGGAATAAGTACAATTTTATTTTTAGGTTCAGTTTAATTAATTTCCTGATTAGTAGTAATTAAGAAGAGTATGAATGCATACGTGCATCTGTGAGTTTTAACTAATCACATAACCTCTTATTTACCTTATCTGGACTGTATAATTCCTTATAGCCCCAAGGAATCAAGAAATGGTGTCACATTGTCACATTTGATTTCTTGTTCAGATAAATCTACCCATTTCCACACTAAAGAGTGTTTAGATAAGTCATACTTTAAAAAAAAAAAATCTTTCTTCGTTATATGCAGTGTTTCTTCATTGAATTTCCCCATGAAAATGTTTCTGAAAATGACTGGAGTGTAAGATTTATGTATACTCCAGATATTTCCTTAAAAAAACAGTGTTTCAGTAAAATTTACAGTGAAAGGTAAGGAAATATCTTAAAATAGACATTTAAAAAACAGGATCACTACAATGAATAGTTGTCTTAAGAAGTCCCTTTAGTGTCTGTGGCAGAGGGAAGACAGGGGCTCGCCTTCACGAATGTATTGTGGAAAGCAACAGCTATAGGAAAAACTGAATTACTTTTAGCACTTTTGTGTAAAGCTATAAACTTCAAGGAAGATCAGGAGAAAAATGGATAGACCAAATGTCCTAATCCTTTTTTGGAAGCAACATACCTGACATTCCTGTGGAATGTGTCTTGCTCCCTTCAGTAAAAGTGACGTACCCTAGTGTGATTTGCAGAAGAGACGTGATGCACAGTTTGAATAATGCATACAAATCTTTGTAGGGATGATCTTCTTTGGAGAAAAACATGTCTAACATAGAAAAATAAGTCTATTTTCTATATCTACTATAAAACTTGCAATCTTCTATTTTTAATATCCACCAGAAGCATAACTTCTACAGTATCTAACAATGTTATTGTTTAACAATATTTTAAGTCGCATTATGTGTCATGGGTTGCTGGTTGGCCCTCATTTATGGAGGAATATGCCAAACTTAAGAAATACAACATTGTGTTATGATGAGAGCAGTGAAGGGCTGAACACTATTTTGTTAGAAATATAAGGATAACTCGTGAATGCTAAGTAGCCTTACAAAGCACCTGTGACCAAAGTCTGATTCTGCCACAGAATGTCTTCATCTAAAACACTCTTGAATTAAGTGCCAGGGAAGCAGTGATTGTGGTCTGCTTTTTTCACTGTCGTATTCCCAGCACCTGGAACGGTGTCTGGCACATAGTAGGTCTATAATCAATATTGGGTGATTGAGTGAAAATGTAATTATTATTTATGATAATATTTAAAGTTTTGTTTTTATTGTTATATTTTGTCTCCTTTTGGATTAATTTTATGCCAGATTTCAACACCCTACCTATTCACTTACTTCTTTAATTTTCCGTTTCAAACAGTTTAACATAGCCCAGAAAATTAAGCATAATAAGTTAATCACATAGTAATGTGTTAATAATTATTCAACTATGCTTCAATAAATTAATACATTCTTGCATTTTGATGAAAGATTAAACCAGAAATCATATACTTTCCTTTAAAACATAGACAACTGGTTCACCAAACAATGTTAAGGGACTGTTTACACAAAATATTGACCCTAGAGAAAAAGAGTAAAAAAATTATCTTCAAGGTAATCAATAAATAAATGACAATACATTTATGTTGGTTGTTTTAATTTATTTAACAAACTTTATGTTAACTTATTTATCATTCATAATAAATTGATTTTATATAAATAAATTTAAAGAGTGAGGAAAGCAAAACAAAATTACAACTGAACAAAAAAATGTAAATTATTTTCAATGTGTAAGATTATTACATCTCTTTAGTTTTAGTTTTTGAAATTTAAAATCCTTAAAAAACAATATTTTATTTTATGGATTTCTTTTCCCAAAACAGGAAGGAGGGCATTCTTATACCACTAAGCTTCCAGCAAATCAAATCACACATACAGAGAGCCATAGGCCTCATGCTTGCATAAATAATAAAGGAGTTAACTGTCATATATGAACATTTTAAATGGCTCCAGAAGTAATCATTATATGCAGACAAATTTCAATTTTTTGACTTCCTACACAAAAGCTATTCAATGGGGAAGGAATGAATAAAGGGACTATGGAGGTTTTTGAGGGCAGAGAAAATACTGCGTGTTATTATAATGATAGCTGGGTATCAGTATAAATGTGTCCAAACCCGTAGAATATACCCTAATGTAAACTACGGACTTTGAGCGAAGTGATGTGTGGATGTAGGTTCATCAGTTGTAACAAGTGTACCACTCTGTTGGGAGGTGCTGATTTTGCAGGAGGCTATGCGTGTGTGAAGGCAGGAGGTATACGGGAAATCTCTGTATTTTCCTCTTAATTTTGTGGTCAACCTCAAACTGCTCTGAAAAATAAAGTCTTTACTAAATAAACTGCTTAATCTCCACAAGTTTTCATTTGTATTTTTAATTAATTGTGCCATATTTTAGGAGCACAAATATTCAACAGGGTAGCAATAGTTTTTTAAATGAAGAAAATAACTCAGTGTGCAGGAAAACGCATGTAATATCTGATTTATAGAGAAAGCCTTGTTTGTAGCTGTGAGATTTAAAGTCCTTATGTGTCCTCAGGACAAGCACATAACAGGGAAAGATAGTGCCACACAGCTCTACCCAGTCATGTGTCAGTTCATATCTATTATATAGTCTTTTATGAGTTTAGTTTGTTTTGCTCATCAACTTAAAATTATCTGAATACCCTTTTACAGCCAATTGCATTTTGTCAGTCTTAAAGATTATAGGAAAGAATTTAGAAAAAAAAATGCATTATTTCTGAGGTAAGAAAGCAACCTAGCCCCTTCATCAACAATTTTATATTCAGTTATTCAGTTTGGTTGAAGAAAATATTTGTAGTAGGGCTAAAAACAGAACTTAGCCTGTTTAGCAGACAGCTTCTGAACATGAGAGAGGTTTCCCAACTTGGAAAAATCAGTCTTTTATCCCTTGCATGCCTCTATGCTTTAGGGGCATTGCAGTCCAAAAACAAACAAGCAAACAAACAACAAAAAAACAGTAAATGATGTTTCAGTAAGACCCACTACACTGGAGGAGTTCTCCAAAGAAATCTTAGGACTTGGAAATCTGGAAACATCTTTCCCCAAGTTCTATTATAATAAAATAAATAGAAAAAAATTAAAATGGGAAAAGAAAAATGCTGATGTAAATTATGGTTTTAGAAGATTACTAATATCCCCCAAATTATCCTAACATTGAAAATAAATTCTAATAGGTATTTTTGCTCAATCATGAAGTCTCTAGAAATCAATAAACTCTTGGATAAGTAGGGTAAATATAATTTTATGTGAAAGACATGATGATTCAATCTACCTGATCAAGATACCACTTTCTATCACCTTACTCCATGTATGAGCATGTGATAACTATTTAGAAATTCGTACATAATCTCATTATTAGTAATTTTTCAAGAGGTCTTCTTAAGAGCAATTTTTTTTAACTGAACTTGCTAACTTATGGAGAATCACAACTTTCTATATTTTGGGAAGAAGGCTAATAATGCTGTAGATATCTGTATTACTGCTTGCTAATGACTTCCAGAGGAAAGCTGGGCAGGGTAATTAAGCAAAAATTGGCAGCAGCTAGAACAAGAAATAACGACGCGAGTAACTGTTCAAGCTCAGAACATACAGAAGACACGGCCTCTTTAAAGCTGTTTAGACAACAGGCCACAGTTACAGATCAATAGATGCACTTTATTAGTGATTCATATGGAGTAATTTTTCTAATCCTTTGTGATCTTGCATTTTTCTTCTATGCAAATAATGGGGCAAATGAAAAGTACCTGAAAGTAAAAACCAATGGAATAACACGAAGTTTAGCAAATACTGACACTGCACTCCTTGATCGTTATCACCTTAGCATCTTTGACTTAAGCCATTTTCCTAAAAATGGTAATTTGGTTTTGAAGAACTACATTTTCTTTAAGAGGTTTTAAAATTTCAGACATCTAATATTTTAAAATTAAAATTTAAAAGGTATGAATTAAAGGTAGAGATTAAAAGAATACACTGATTCTTAAAATATATTTATTTGCTATTTGGAATTGTATTATTAATTAATATATCTTACTAGACATTTAAAAACAGCTAACCTGGACCAAATATATATAATATAAAAAACAGTAATTTGGAAAGTTGAAAGAGGGTTGAACCAGCATATCAGATACACATCTTCAAAGATACTTCTACCAGAAAATGGAATTCCAAGATATTTCCATGGGGAAAACTGTAATTTACATATTCCACTTAACTATTTTTGTGGAAAGAACAGTGAATGGTAATTTCAAGTGAAGCCTTGCTTCAATCAGAGGGAAAACAAATTACCTTACTAGCAAGATGTTAGAACATATATAATGGAATTAAATATCCAGGACCACCACTGTGTATATATAAAGACTCTATAATCCCTTTCTAAAATTATGTGTCTTATCAAAATCAACATTTAATTTTAGACTTGTGAAAACAATAAAACGTTAACTATAACTGCATAGATTTCATCAGCTATAACTTGTCTGCAAAGTTCCATTGTTTAAAAAGACAACTAAAATACTATGAAGACATTGGCGTTTTATTTAGTAGGAGATACATACAATTGTCGTCATTGGTCAGAACCCACAAGCTCACTCCAATCAGAGTAATTTTGTACAATGAATGAACTCCAAAGACATTTAAGAGCAACATGTTTGCTGAAGGGAATGATGAGAATCACTTGAATGGAGTGATGGGAATGTCGATACCGAGATTTTAAGCAACATGTGAATACACACAAAAGCTCTGCAGATTATTGTGATTATTGTTCAATAGTGAATATCAAAGATAAATTATTATTTGTCATATTATAACATTATACCACTAGAAAGAAAAGATGGAGTAATGTAAAGTCTAAAGTGAAAAAGGATTTTTTTCTTTCTATTATATTTTATGGATCCAATTGATTTGAGTATATGGTTGCAGTGGTGAGAGTTAGGCCATATATTTTAGATATGATTTTACAGTGATTGCAGTTATCTAATCTAAATAGGAACTTTAAAAAGAGGGTTACATTTTAAATGTAAATATAAACCCTTGATCATCAAATGATAATTTAATAATTTGGTGTTTCCCATAATCCAGAAATTAAAAGATGTGCAAGATATGGATTAAAAATTTACACTCACCCAGGCTTTTGAGTGAAATAAAACACAAAAGTTCATTTAAAATTAATTCAAGATGGTCCCAAAGACTAGTGAGACCTATGCTTTCATAAAAGTAATCAAATTCTGATAATTATCTGTCTCATTTCTGTCCAAACTAGGTGTATGATCTTGGACCAAAGCTCCTGAGGTCCTAGTGTCTTAATCTTCAAAGTAAGTTTTTCTGACCTATGACTTGTAAGGTCCTCTTTAACTCTAAAACATTTTTTATATAGAAAGGAAATGGAAAAACAAATACCTTTTAAGGTACTACACCATCGTACTTATTTGAAGTGGAAAATTATATAATTGGTTTTAGTATCTCAACGGTAGTATACTTACTGGCCCTTTCAATGTACATGGCCATTATTATGTATTTTGTCTGTTTTTGCTCTTAAAACCACTTCAAATACTATCAACTTAGTAAGAGATGCCAGTAAGTAACTGGTTGCCTACGACCCATCTGACTCCTAAGAAGCAATTCAGGCAGCTCATTAGAAAAGCCTCTTTAGAAGAAGTAGGATACAGCTGAGTAATACTGAAATGGGACATAGAAATTCCCTGAGTATTCTCCAGTCCTACTACCTTTCTCACTCAACATCTCATAAAAATAGTTTTAAAACAAAACACACATTTCTTTTATATATGCAATGTGTAGAATTTTCCAAAATTAGAAAAAACTTCCTGAAAGAGATACATTTTCTTTTTGCTGTGCATGTATAGATTGACAGTTTTGGTCTACCTAGACAAAGCAACATCCATTAGCTATTCATTTTATCCCATTTAAAAATATCTTACCAATATGTTAAAATCATTTTTATGACTATATCAGCATTTAGTCCTGTGGACATATAACACTTTGACAATTTATTTATGTCCATTTTAAAATTAGCCTTCATTTACTTATAATTTTCACATAACTGTGTCCATTTCAACTTTAAGTGACTTCAATTTTTGTAGATATGTACACCCGTAAAACTCCCACTACAATCAAAATGCAAAATGTTTCCATCGTGACGGGAAGTTTTCTTATGTCTGTTTACAATCTATCTCTCCTTTGTTGCTCAGTCCCAGGCAACCACTGTTACTATCTGTTAGCTTGATTTTTCCAGACTTTTAGTTGAACAAAACCTCATCGCATGCATTATTGTGTATTTTTGCATGCAGAAACATGAATTTCAGATTCGTTCATGTTGTTGATACATATCAGGAGTTTGTTTCTTTTTATTGCTGAGAAATGTTCCATTGTAGAAATATAATACATTTTTCACCTCTGAATGATATTTGACGTTTTTTCTAGTTTTGGCTTTTGTGAAAAAAAATTACTACAGAAATTCACATACAAGTATTTGTGTAAAATTTATTTTGTAAATATTTATTTTCATTCATGTCGGGTAAATACCAAGAAATGAAATGGCTAGAGCATATAGTAATTGTATTAATGCTTCAGAAATTTTTTTAAAATTTTGATTTTGTAACAGCAGTGTAGTACACAAAAGCCAGTTGTTCCAACTCTTGTCTATATTTGACCTTTTAATTTTAGCCTTTCTATTGGTGAATAGTGGCTTCTCGTTACGGTTTTCATTTGCATTTTACCTGATTATTAATAGTGTTGTGCAATTTTTCATGTGCTGTTCGCCATTTGTATATCTTTCTTTGTGACATCCTTTCAAATCTTTCACTTATTTTTAATTGGTTATCTGCATATTATTGCATCAGAAAGATTAATTATTTTTTCTGAATATAATTCTTTTGTAAGATAAATGTATTAGGAACATTTTCTTTCATCCTTTGGTTTACTTCTTTGTTGTTCTAATGTTGTATTTTAAGAAATAAGTTTTTCATTTTGATAAAGTCCAGTTTACGTATTTTTGCGTATATTGTGCTTTTGTGTCCTATCTAAGCAATCTTTGTTTTAACGTGTCAAAATGTTCTTTTTTTTTCCCCAGGTTTATGAAATTCTAGTTTTTTCTGTTTAAGTATCTGATTAAAGCTAATTTTTATGTATGGTGTGAAGTAAAATGTTCACTTTTTTCCTAATATGGATATCCAGTTGTTCTAGCACTACTTGTTGAAAAATCTTTACTCATTGAATTATCTTGAAATTGTTGTCAAAAACCAACAGAGCCTATAGGTATAGGTCTGTTTCTGGATCTTCTAGTCTGTTTGACTGATCTGTATGTCTATTCTTTCATGAACATCACTCTTTCTTACTAGAGATTTGGACAGAGTAAGTCTTAAGTACAGGTTGTCCTACAATTTCGTTTTTCTTTTTCAACATTCTTTTGGCTACTCTAGATTGTTTGCCTTTTCATATACAATTTTGAATCCGATTGAAAATTTCTGCAAAAACTTCTTAGTATTGTTGGGATTGAAATTATTGAGATTGAAATTAGAGTAGAATTACCACCTTAGTAATATTTAGCCCAATATATAAAAAAAGTATATTTTCATTTATTGATAGTTTATGTAATTTCTCTCAGCAATGTTTTGTAACTTTTGGTGTAAATGTCTTGCATACATTTCATTACATTCATTTCTATATGTTACATGTTGATACCATTGTACATTTTTTCTTTTTTTTTTTTTGGTGCTGAGATATAAAAATATAATTGAACAATTATTTTTTGCAGATTTGATAAATTTATTCTTTGCAGAATTGATAAATTCACTTATTTGTTCTAGTAGTTTGTATAGTCCTTGGTATTTTCTACAAAATCAATTCTTCCATCTCTGAAGAGAGATCGTTTGCTTCTTTCTTTTGAATCTTTATGTCTTTTCAGTATTTTTCTTATGGCAGTGACTGGGACCTCTGGTACAATATTGAAAAGAAGTAAACACACTCATCCTTGTCTTGTTCCTGATCTTGTGGGGCAAGCATTTAATATATTACTGAATTAGGGTTCTCCAGAGAAACAAAATCAATAAAATGCATACATACATATACATTATATAAGCACACAATACATCTATTATATATAATTATGGTACAATAATTTATATATTTATTGAATAATTATTCTATAATTATTATAGAATACAGATGTATATTATAAGGAATTGACCCAAGTGATTATGAAGGCTGGCAAGTCTAAAATCCTCAGGGTGATCCATGAGGTTGGAGGCCTAGGAGAGATAATGTTGCAGTTCCAGTCATGAGGCTAGCAAGTCGAGGTACCAGGAGAACTGATTTTGTAGTTTAAGTCCAAAGGCAGTAGTCTCCAGTAGAAGAACTGATGTTGCAGATGAAGTCTGAAGGTAGTTTACTGGAGACTTCTCTTGCTTGGGGGAGGCTGGCTTTTTGTTTCTTTCAGGCTTTGAACTGATTGGATGTGGCCCACCTGCATTATGGAGGGCAATCTGCTTTCCCCAACATCCACCAATTGAGATAGTCATCTTCTCCAAAAACACCCTCATAGGATCATGGAGAATAATGTTTGATCAAATGCAGGGGTACTCTGTGGCCCAGCCAAAGTGACAGATGATATTAACTATTATAAACACCATTCATTATGGGGAGTTTTTGTAGGTGTCTTTCATCAGATCAAGTATGTTTCCTGCTATTCCTAGATGAAAAATCGATTTTACCGTGAATAGATGTTGAATGTTGCTATATGCTTTTCTACTTCTTTTGAAAAGTCTTATCCTTCATTCTGATATGATGAAATACACTAATTGATTTGAATGTTAAAACACATTTGTATTCCTGGGATGAACCCTACATAGTTGTTGTCTATTATCTTTTCACATATTTTATATTCAATATGCCAATATTTTGTTAATGATTTCTGCATGTATATCATGAGAGATATTAATCTATAATTTTATTTGTTTGTAATGTCTTTTATAAGTTTTATTACTAGGTTTATGCTGGCCTGATAATATTAGTTGAAAAGTATTTTATTCCTTTTCTTGATAATATCTCTGTATAATTACTTGGATGTTTAATAGAAGTCACCAATGAAGTCACTATGCCCGAATTTTTGTTTCTATAGGAAAGTATAAAAGAATACATATAATTTCCATATCTCATTTAGGTGATGCTGAATTCTGTTTTTAAATTTTCACTACAGTTGTCTTTCATATCTTTTGTTAATTATTCTACTGAGTGGCAATTCAGATTATCTATTTTATTCTTTCCATTTTTTTGCTTATATTTCTTCAAGGAATTTCTACATTTTATCTAATTTTGATTTTCCTGATATATCCATTTTAAATATGCAATAAAATTATTCTGTACATTATTACCCTCTGAAACTATATAGATTTTCCTGAATTTTTTTTTTTTTTTTTTTTTTTGGAACCTTGGAAGATCTGTCACCATTTTATTAGTATGTTTCTCTGAGAAATGCCTAAAATGGTTTTTATGGACTTGGAAATCTCAAAAAACTATTTCCTAACCATACTTTTTATTTTATTTTATTTTCTATTTTTATTATACTTCAAGTTCTAGGGTACATGTGCATAACGTGCAGGTTTGTTACATATGTATACTTGTGCCATGTTGGTGTGCTGCACCCATCAACTCGTCAGCACCCATCAATTCGTCATTTAC